>NW_027434865.1:0-3119 GCF_044706935.1 Curcuma longa
TGATGAGTTAGGGTTTTATGCATTTTTAATCGATTCAATTTTGGACTTTTACATGAAAATAAATTATAAAATGAATTGATTTGATCTTAATTGTCATATATTGCATAATCTGAGGCTTGATTATAATTTTTGTGATTTAATGGTGAATTTTGGCATTAATTTGGTTTTAATTGATTTTAGGGCTTGAACCGGACCAAACTCGAGCTCAATCGGGGTCAAATCGAGTCAAAGTTGTCAAATCGATCAAGCCAACATGGAGGACACGACTCGGATCGAGCCTGATCAAAATTTCACAATTTTTCACAAACCCTAAGCTGCCCTAAAGCCTAGATCAAGCACAGACCATCAGATCAAGATCGGACGGCTGTGATTAAGCAATTAATTGGAGTATAAAAACCATAGCTTAATCGATGAACAGGGCCGCCCGACACTGTTCATCGTCCCCGCGAGAAGCGAAGTTCTGCTCCTCGACGTATCAATCGGCGTGCCCTTATCCTCCCAAATCAATTCCATTGCCATCCTTGATCAACGGGGAGTTCTAATCCGGTTCCTTGGGTGAAATCCGGCAGCTGGAGGAGGCTCGACGGCGGGGGTTCTTCCGGCGGCGCCAAATCCGGTTCCTTCGTGCTCCGGCCACCGGCTGAAAAATCAGGCGCCGAGTTCAAAGGAGGGGTTCTCCGAGATACGGCGAGCAACCCTAAAGCATCAGAAAGCCAATCGGAGCAAGGAAGGAGCTCGGCATCCAGTTTTGCCAATTCACAGCCATGCGCCGACGCTCTGTTTCTGTCCGAAGAGGGTTTCTTCGAGCCGAGCAGCGTCTGGATTGCAGGGAAACCACACCAGAGACGACGTGAAGACTCCTTAATGATCAGTGAAGCTGCTTGACACCCAGTTGAGGAGAATCGAAGGAAGAAATGGGGGAAGGATGAGTTTCTGATTTTGTGAACTCACTGCATATTTCATTTCAATCTTACAGCTTATTTCAATTCTGAAAGTTGATTTTGAACGTGGTTATGAACTCGAATTGTGGTTTGAATCATTAAATTCATAGCTAAACTTGATTATTTGAATTAGATCTGATTCATAGCTGTTGTTAGCATTCAATGGTGAAGACAGCTTGTTTCTGGAATTTCACTTTCGTGCCAATTGGCACTGTTACGTGCCAAACCCTTTGCCATGTATCAGTCCCTTTTGGTTTGATTGTTTGAGCTTTAGTTTAGTTGTTTGATAAGTGAATTTGGATAGTTAAACTGCATAGTTAGTTTCACTTTGTTTAGAAATTAGACTAGCACATTTCAGGTTCACTGTTTCATGCCATTGCAACTTATTGTGTTTAGTTTGTGTTGGAATGTTAGATTGTTAGATGGTGCATTAGTATTTAACTAGCTTTAGGGTTTCATTTATAGATTAGCAATTTGCATTTTCCATTTACTTGCTAATTTTAATTTGCATCTGATTTTAAAAAACACCAAAACCCCCCTCCGTACTTGCATTATCATTTACATTTAATTCCAAAACCCCAAAATCCATTTTTATTCGAAAACCTCAAAAAAAGAACGACACGATAAGCTCAACTTAAGTGTTTCTACTAGTCCTTGGAAAAACACGACTCGAGGCCCCTATACTTGCTTTTTCGGTATTTATCGCGGGTTTTCGATAAAATCTACAAATTCTAATTTGAAGCCCTATCGTGACACCTAGTTAAGGGCTTTTCAAGCAACGACCACTTTCTAGTCAAAATCAATTCAGGAAATTATGGACTTAACCAATTTAATGAAAAACCTTGGTCTAACTAGTCTAGGATGTGGCGAGGTAGCTTCGGCCAGTTCGGTTCGACTCAGTTAATCAAGTCAGGTACTCCTTACCCTTCCTGACCACTTAATCTAGCCTCCCTGATGTACTATGATCTTGCCCCACCCTGGTACTAGGTTGGCAAGAATTGATCAGGCAGTTGATCCTTAAACTAGCCTAATTTCTAATGCAGAAAAGAAAAGCTAAGTTATACAAGCAATCAAGTAATGCGATTTTGTTCCCCCGGGATCGTGTCCCTTGATTGGTCCAACCAAGTGGACCTGATCCTTGGGAATCAAAAAGTGGTTCAGTCTGATTGGATTAACCAGTCGAGACTTCGGAACCCATGCTAGGACTCGTGTTCGATTTCTACGTGTGAGTGCGATGAATGATCTATTTTTAGCCGCATACCCGATGCCCGATCGATTGTATCCAGCCTTCTGCGATCCAAGCATCATGTCCAGATACTTGGAACTGGAGGTGAATTGTTCAAGCGACCATCTGAGTTCACTGACTTGAACTTTCAGTTGAGAGTTTTCTTCCTCGAGTTGGACTCGAGTCGAATCCTCAACAGAATTGTTCTGAGTCGGTGACTCAGGGTTGACTTCTCCTTGAAAAGTTCTAACTCTTCTTGGAGCGATTCAACCAAGGTTTCAGACTTAGCTAATTTTTTACTTAATGTAATAATAATTGAAAATAGCATATTTTGAATTACATTGGATTTCGGGCCTTCGGAAACGGATACGGATCCATGGCTTTCATTGTCCGAGTCGTAGTCACTTTGGTTCGGTTCGTTTTGAGCCGGAAGGGATAGGAAGCTCGTCGTTGGTTCTTCGTCTGATTCCTCGGAAGAAGACTCATCCCAAGTCGCCTTGAGTGCTTTGCGTTTCGCCTTCCGATCTTTTCGTTGGTTCGAACAGTCGGCGATGAAATGTCCCTTTCGTCCGCAACCGTAGCACTTTGAATCTTGTTTTCTGGTGGATGGCTGCTTTGATGTGCTGACGACCTTCCTGACCTCCGATCGGCGAACTCCGCGCTTGTTCCGAAACATCTTCCGGACTAAGTTTACTAGCTCCGTTGTGACGTCTTCGTTAGTGTCGGAGTCCGACGATTCCGATTCTTCCGGTACTTTTCTTCGTTTCGGTTCGGAACCTGCAAGCAAAGCTATACCTTTCTCCTGCACTTCCGTATTAGACTGCTCATGTAATTCGAATTCTGAAAAGAGTTCGTCTAATTTAATTTTATTCAAATCCTTGGAAACTTTGTAGGCATCTACCATTGATGCCCAAAAGGTATTCCGGGGGAAAAGCTTTGAGGGCGTACCTTAT
>NW_027434866.1:0-2285 GCF_044706935.1 Curcuma longa
CTTATTACATCACGGTTGTCGACGCTTTGTCCTATCGCGTGCAGGCCGTTGAGAATGTCCTTGATTCTCGCGTGTAGTCCACTTGCCGTTTCTCCTTCTAGCATTTTAATATTGTATAATTTATTTATTAATAAATCTCTTTTACTTACCTTGGTGTCGGAGGTTCCTTCGTGGAGCTCGATCAGTTTCGTCCATAGATCCTTAGCGCTGCTGAATGGTCCGACCCGATTTAGCTCTTCCTTAGTTAGGCCGCACTGTAGTGTCTGGGTTGCTTTTGCATCCGCCTCGATCTTCTTCCTCGTGGCGGCATCCCAAAGCTCGCAAGACTGTGGTTGATTATCACTACCAGTTGGGATTGTGAATCCCGTCTGGATGAAAATCCACATTTCCGCCTGCGTCTTCAGATGACATTCCATTCTGGTTTTCCAGTATGGAAAGTCGTCACCTGAGAAGAGAGGTGGTCTTGCGGTGCTGAAGCCTTCTTGGTGAGCCATTTATCTAGCACACAAGAAAGACAAAGAAAAAACGTTCCAAGACTTGGTCTTGGATTAGTAGTGTGGGAGAAATAAAATAAAAGAAAAAAAAAATCAAAAACGGTCTTGAATCAGTGGTTGCACTGTTTTCAAGAAAACCCCCGCTCTAATACCAATTGTAGGATCGAAATACGCGCTAGAGGGGGGGTGAATAGTGCGTTGCACGCTTTTCAATTTTCGTAAATCTTTGAACCACTACAAAAATATTGCCTATTTGCGACGAAATAAATTCATCGCAAATTAGGGACAAATTTTGCGACGAAAGATGTATTTGTTGCAAATTGCCGACAAATTTGGCGACAGATAATTTTTTATTGCAGATTTGGAATGAAAAATTTATTGTCGCAGAGTTGCGGACCAATCTGCGACGAATAAATTAATTCGTTGCAATTTTTGTGACAAATAACCATTTTCGTCGCAAATTTCGTGACAAATTGAAAATTCGTCGCCAAATGTGACAAACATAGCCACGTGGCCACGGTCGACCCTCTTAACTTATGTCAGTTGGCGACGAAAATATAAATTCGTCGCCAATTTTGCGATGAATTTCCATTTTCGTCGCAAAATTGGCGACGAATTTATATTTTCGTCGCCAAAAGGCCTAAAACAGCCGCGAGCCCACGGTGGATTGATAAGCCCTAAACTAGGTGTCACGATAGGGCTTCAAAATAGAATTTATAATTTATTGTCGAAAACCCGCGATAAATACAGAAAAAGGATGTATAGGAGCCTCGAGTCGTTTTTCCAAGGACTAGTAGATAATTGCTTAACTTTAGCTTAGGTGTCGTATTTTTCGATTTTCTATATAGAATGGGGGTTTTGATAATTTCAAATGAAAATGTAAATTAAAACAAGCAACTAAATGCAAAATGCAAAAATTGAAAATCAAAAACAAGTTAACTCTAATGCAAGCTAAATGAAGCCTAGAATGCAAGAAAAACTAACAATGCACGAAAATGCAACAAACAATTGCAAATTATTGAGACCAACTACCTAAATCCTAGAATGCAATGGAAACATTTAAACTAACCTATCCTAACTGATGAGACGGAATGGTGGCTCAAAATGGCACAAACAAAAGTGAAATGAAATAAAACCTATTCTTATCAAGCATGGACCCTAGAATTTCAAATCCTAACTAATATGGTAGTAAATTAGGAAGAAACAACTAAATGAACTAAACTTAACTAATCAAATGTAATAAGCTTTAAAAACATGAATTCCTGCAGCTAATAAACCGGCAAAAACCTCAACCCTTTGGCACGGAACAGTGCCACAAAAGTTCAGATTCCGGTTTCTTTTTGCAAACAAGCTGAGAATTGGAAACTTGACAAACTATAACTAGATTAGAATTCAAAGACACATTAAGTGCCAATTAAGTAAACCAAATCCATAGAGTTGCTAAGGAAAGCGATGAACAAAGCTTGGAATCTGAAAGACAGCAACAAAATTTCAGAAATCAGCAACTACGCCTCCAACCCATCCCTTTTCCATTTCTTCTCCTCAATTTGGTGTCAATCAAACTGATGAATCCTCAATGCAGGTTCAATGATCCTCTGGAAGATTCACCGCAGCGGCTGACGTGGTTCACTCGCTGCCCGGCTATGAAGAGAAACGGAAAAACCCTCTCCGACTTCGATCAGAGACTTCGCGCGAGCTGTTTTCAGTTGCAAAGACTGGATTGCTTGTCTTCACTTGTCCCAATCGATCTTCTGATGATGAAAGAGCACTCCGCAATCTTCAGAGAACCCC
>NW_027434867.1:0-1375 GCF_044706935.1 Curcuma longa
GCAGCCATGTCTCCTTGTTCTCACCCCTAACATTCTCCTTCTGACAGCCCTCTCTCTTCCCGGCATTTTCCCTCCCCACTCCATCTTGCATCTCTTCCTGCAAGTGAGGCATATCATCTTTGTAGATTTTCTTGTTAAGCAATTGTAACGACATTGTCTACTTTCTCGCGAATAGTTCATCCGAAATAGATAGTGAATGTATCAAGAATATCAACTTCTTCAGCTAAGGTCTGATCACCCATTTGCATGAATTGGATACTAGTTTGTTCACTTCTTTCCTGTGCGAAAATATGAAGTGTTTTCATCCCCTAGATAATCCACTTAAGCTTTGCTCTTTACAGCCAATACTCAGCTTTAGCTTTCACTAAGTCCCTCTTTTATCTAACACAAGGGCAATTGTTTTATCTTTTTTCAAAATGTTCAACTAGGTCACCCGCGTGTGTCTATAAATAGATACTCATCTTTGATCACATGTCTATCAAATCATGACGATTCCCATTCCACCAACTTCATGGGTTAAAAAATTTCCAATCCAACTCAACTTAAGGTGGATCACAGGTTAGACGGATCAATCCACGGGCCTATCAAAAAATATATATATATAAAATATTAAAATTTTTAAGTTTGAATTGTAGTTTAAATGGGTCAAATTAAAAATTTTAAATTTGTATTACAGTTTAAACGGGTCAACCCGCTAATTTATAAAATTTTCTCCTTTAATTTTAAATTTTAAAGAAAAAAAGTAAATTTTCTCAATTTGCAAATCAACTCATGGGAATCACGGGGTTAGACGGATCGATCTATCTGAATCTATTTTAAAATAGATTGATAAAATTTTAGTTTAATCGTTTAAATTATTTGATGGAGCGGATTAATTCGATAGATCTAATCCAAATTGAATAGAAGTCTTAGTCATCCTTCCGCTTGATCTCTATAAAGGCTGTTGAAGCATATTTAGTCCATTGAAACTCCCCTTTTTTTAAGGCAATTTGTAACATGAGCCATACCGGTGTTGAAATCCTTAATAAAGCGATGATAAAAGGTTGCAAAACTATGAAAGTCTCATAAGCCACTTGAAGGGTTCGTGGCTCGAGTTACTCCTGGATTACCCACTACTAGAAAACTAGGTTTTTGAGACAAAAATTTTAAGACAGTGATAAAATTCATCTCAAATACTATATAATTAAGACAGTAATTATAAGTGTCTTAAAAATTTACATTGAGACATTAAATTTAAGATAGTATTTAAAATTTTATCTCAAATTCAACTATGCAAGTCAATCTTGTATCTTAATGATAATTTTCCTATGCAAGTCAATCTTGGAAAATCAACAAGCTCCTACCATCAATGTTGGCAGTTTCTGTAACTGCCGCC
>NW_027434868.1:0-3208 GCF_044706935.1 Curcuma longa
TCCTTGACAGTTTCCTCTGGGCAATCCACTAAGTCACTTACCCCTTTTCGACAGCAAGTGTATCGAAAAAACTCAATACAAAAATCGATTACAATCTCTAGAGTAATTGAAATAGAGTATTGACTAGTTACCGAACTTTTGCTTGTGCAGTCGCTCCCCGGAGGTAGATCTCGATGTCTCAGTGTGAAATTGAGTAGCTTGGAGCAGGTGCAGCATCGACGTCGAAGATTGAGGGCTCGGGAGTCGCAAGAACAGAGTTCGGAGGTAATGAATGTGTTTTTTTCAGCTACTGGTCGCGACTGCCTTTTATAGTTGTCCTGAGTCGACTCAGATGCCCATCTGGGTCGACTCCAGCTGACGCGGCAGATAAATCTTTATCTCTTTCGCCCGTTATCCTTCCTGAGTCGACTCCGATTGACTTCTGGGTCGACTCTAGTCGCGGTGGCGTCAGCGGCGATAAGTTTTGACCTTGAGTCGACTCAAAACCTTACCTGAGTCGACTCCAGGCTGAGTTGACAAAAAATCGACGCGCTGACTTTCGGATTCAAGCTGACTCGGCTGGAGTCGACTCCAGACCCGAAAAGTCAGTTTTTCGTCCAGAGTTCGCGTTCGTCTAATTTTTTCTTCTTACAAAAGATGTTAGCTAAAATAATATGCAAATGATTAAGTTGGTTCACCGAACCAACTACGAGTCTTAACTTCAGATCTCTAGTGAGACCCTGGGTTAGACCGACGCCTAATGTTCCGCTCGGGAACGCGTCCTCACCCACTCCCCTCGGGATAATTCACTTGATTGCCAATAGAGTCCTCCTAACTCGTTGGACTTGTGCTCGGCTCTGTCTTCGCCCCCCAGGATTTGTGCTGCAACTGATCTTCCTGATCAGTCCAGTCTTCCGCTGCAACTTGGTCCTCCTGACCAAACTCAAACTTCTGCTGAAACTTGGTCCTCCTGACCAAGCCCAGACTTCTGCTGCGGTGTAGTCCTCCTGACCAGCCCAGACTTCACTTGGTGCACTTTGACTCTACCAAGACTTCATGCCTAGCATCACTAGGACTTAACCTGTGTCTCCTGTAAGCTTAGTTCAACTTGGTTAGCCAAACTACATACTTAACTTGATCCTAGTTTCATAATAAAAACTCTGGTTCGATCTGCTAGTGCTTCCTGCACTAATAAATTTGTTACATACCCAGTAATCGCCTTTATATTCCACCCATTTATGGGTGACGTTTGATGAAGCCAAAGTATGCAACTCCTTATGTAGAGAACCATGGTGACTTCAGGTCCAAGGACTAATAGTCATACTAATGGTCACATAAGAAAGTATATGACACTCATATAATGATCCATGATACTTTCTCATGGTGTGTCATTCAGTATACATTCTCCAATGCATACCCATGTGTCAACTTGATATCTCATATCCATGACTTGTGAGATCAAGTCATCGAGTTGACCTACATGCTAATCTCATCGCATTAACATTGTCCTTGAATGTTAATACTTGAATAGGAATCATTAAGAGTAGTGTTCTCTATATCATCTCACTATCGATTCAACCAATCGATATGAATCTTTTACTCAATGACGCTATTATACTTAGTTATTTGGCACCAATACAAGTAAGTTTAATAACCATAAAGAAATATTTTTATTAATATATAGAAATATGATATAATGAGTCCATACAACAATCATCACATGATTGACTCTAGGGCTCTCACTAACACTTACAAAGAAGGCTATGAGGGCATCTTAACTCTAGTCGTGGGTAGACTTGTAGCTAGGCACATACCTGACTAATAAGAATTTTAAAGTCAAGGTTTGATATATAATTTTAATTGTCTAAATATGAATTATGTGATAGTTATACTTGTCAGACTAATTCTGTGTTGCAAGAAAAGTTTTAAGTTTTGAACGGCAAGAAATGAATCAATGGGACCGGAGCTCCAAGTGATTGGAAATAGGTCTAAGCGATTGGAGATCATGATAAGCATCAGATCAAGATAAATGCTAATGTGGCAGGGATAAAATTTATCTCTAAACAATTAGAAGTGATCACCTACTGAATAGATATCACGGAAGCTTGACTAGACGGAGGATGACACATGGATATCAAGACAATCGAAAGTGTATCCGGTCAATTGGATCATGGATAAATAGTGGGTAATGGGCATTAGATTGCTAAGCTATGGGCCACCAAAAGGATTTTTGGCCGACCGGAATACCTATGTGTATAGTAGTCAACATTAATATTTCAATTTGCTTATATATGCTCATAGTCGTTCAGTACAAGTGATCAAATATTTATTGTGCTCAGTGCTCATCCAGAAGTTCTCAGAAGACAACACTAATCTCTTCGATATATTTATTTTATATTTTCTTCTTGTCTTTGTATTTGATCATTTGTGCTTATATGTTATGAATGTTAATACTCCCTGAAGTTAGCTTTTTGCTATAGTTCTCAGTAGTCAGAGACCTAATCAGAGTCATTGTAGGTTGTGATTACCGGTTGTGATCACTTCATCACTGATGTCTCCAACCGTTGTTATTCGATTGTTCTTTCCATTTGCTTCGTTAATTGCTTTTTTCTTAAAAATTCAATTCAAGGATTTGATTTATGCGAGACAATTGCATCACCTCTCTACTCCATGTCTTTTTAGGCATGAGCAATCTTCTTTTTGATTGTGACAGTCAATTATACCGCTGAAATAGTTATTGATGAAATTAAAATAGGAAACTTAAAAAAATAAGACAAAATTATTCATTTCATTAAAGGGGCTTTTATCTTTTAAAAATTATCAAAACAGCATTCATATGTATTTTTCTATTTAAAATATCATTTTTACCTCATCTTAAAATTGTTTTATATAAAACAATACAACTTGGAGCTGTTTCGGTCGAAGCAGCTCTAATCTTAATTTACCAAAATATACTTTAATTTAAATAGTTCTAAGATTTTTAAAATTATTTTTATTAAAAAATTTATTTTTCTTTTTTCCTGCTTTTGTTTCCTTTTCCATCTTTTTTCTAGTAAAATTAGCTATTAAAAACAAAAAAAAATTATTAAGATTTTATGTTATGTTTTCTTCTAATTAGAATATGAAAAAATAATAATAAGGTCGAAGTTGGGTTGGTTGCCTCCTATTTAAAGTAGAAAATTATGAATAGTTATTTGGTTAATTTTTTAAAAAAAAAGAGTTTCTTTTT
>NW_027434869.1:0-2391 GCF_044706935.1 Curcuma longa
TGAGAGCCCTAGAGCCAATCATATGATGATTGTTGTATGGACTCATTGTATCATATTTCTATTTATAAAGGCATTTCATTTTTGGTTATTATACTTACTTGTATTGGTGCCAAATAACTAAGTATAGTAACGTCCTTGAGTAGTAGGTTCATATCTATATCAATCGATTGGTTGAATCGATAGTGAGATGATATAGAGAACACTACTCTAAAACATTCCTAGTCAAGTATTAACATTCAAGGACAATGTTAATACGTTGAGACTAGCATGTAGGTCAACATGATGACTTGATCTCACAAGTCATGGATATGAGATATCAAGTTGACACATGGGTATGCATTGGAGAATGTATACTGAATGACCCGCCATGAGAAAGTATCATGGATCGTTATATGAGTGTCATATACTTTCTCATGTGGCTATTAGTATGACTATTAGTCCTTAGACCTGAAGTCACCATGGTTCCCAACATAAGGAGTTACATACTTTGGCTTCGTCAAACGTCACCCGTAACTGGGTGGACTATAAAGGCGATTACTGGGTATGTAACAAATTATGTGGTGGGATGTGAGTGATGTAGATGGGATCTATCCCTCCTATATGACGGGAGTGATATCTTAGTTCTTGATAGAGTGAGACCACTAAAGTGCATGGCCATGCCCAAATGAGTCAACATGAGATGTTGAGCTCGTTTGATTGAGTGAGTCTACTTGGAGTTCAAGACATAGATTGATTAGAGGATGACACGGTCTATGCCTCGGTTTAATCAATCTTGATATCAAGGATAGAAGGACATGGTCACATATTGTGAGAGTCACAATTAGTAGTCACAAGGTGATGTTGGATCTCAACATTCTTGTAACTTGGGTAGCAATGATGTGTTGCTAGATACCTCTCATTGCTTATGTCCCTAAATGGGTTTAGGGGCATTGCCAACGTTACAAGAACCTATAGGGTCACACTCAAAGGGCAATTGGGTGGAGATTAGGTTCATATGATGAACCAAGAGGATTAGATTCATGTGATGAATCAAATTGGGTTAGGTGTAATCCAAATTAGACTAGAGAAGTTGATTTGATCAACCTTGGAGATTAGAAGTCAAGTTTGACTTGACTTGAGAAGGAAGACATTATGGTCAAGTTTGACTTGACTTGAGGGTCAAGTTTGACTTGACTTTGTGCCATGTCATCATAAATGTTGACTTGACTTTTTGCCATGTCATCATTTATGTTGACTTGACTTATGCCACCTCATGGTCAATGCTTGACTTGACCAATTGACTTTGAGTTGAGGTGGCATAAGTGATGGCCAATGGTGAGCCTCCACATCATCAAGATGCCACCTCATGGGAGGTTACAAATGGGTTTGTAACTCATGGGGTTTAATGGCTTTAATGGGTTTTGATGAGCCTTGATGGTGGGGGCCACAAAAGGTGAGAAAAGGGGAGTTTTCTTGATTCCAACGTTGAATGAAAGTGTGATTTTGGTTTCCAACGTGAGACTCCTCTTTCTTCTCTCTTCCTTGAGTTTTTTTTCTCCTTCTCCTCTCCTCTCTAGCTTTGGCCAAGACTCCCTAAGGTGCTAGCACACCTTGAGTTTTGGTTCTCCACCTCTTGTCCGAGTGGATACGTGTAGAGGAGCGGCACTTGACGCTCTCGAGATCCGGCACCATTTCGGAAGAGCGGGATACGCGAAGGGCACGCATCGAGGGTAAATGTCTTACACTCTTAGATCTAGAGTAGATCTTGTAGTAGAAAACTTGTATGTGCATATTTTTCATTTTCGCACGGATCCGGTGGCTTGGGGCTTCGTGGTTTCCGCACGCAAAAAGCGGTTTTTGCGGCACGAAAAACCCAACAGGCATGCATGAGTGGGGGTAGACTATAAACTGGGAGGATGATGGTCGAAATCCTATGAATGAATTTATCATGGCTGGTGTGATCGTGATGGTCCTATGTCCAACTTTAGAGATAATAGTATTGTCGTCCTGAAGATCAAGGTTGTTATAGAATTCTGAACACAAGGTTGTGTTCATGAGAGAGGTACAGTAGACAAGTCAGTCTAGATGGTAGTGGGTGATAGCCTGAACTGATAAGGGACAAGAACGGGTGAAGAATCTCCTATCCAATGATCTATAGGGAAGTGCAATATAGGTGGTCTGCTCAAATCTAAGTCTATGTCCTTCAGTAGGGAACCTAGGGTGTGTTGAGGGGTTACTATTGAAGGCAACCTCTCTAGCTCTCTTTGCTCGTCTAAACAAGTAATACTACGTAAATAACAGAAAGAAATACAATAGAAATGAAAAAGATTGAGAATAGAATGTTACTTGGGACCCATAGAGCTTTCCTAAGGAAGATATCAACTTTAACGGCGGTAAAAAAAATGGTAAGAA
>NW_027434870.1:0-3053 GCF_044706935.1 Curcuma longa
CATATGTGAGGAACATACCCTTCCCGCAGAGGCTCCTATACAAACAAAAGGATGAGGAATTTGAGAAGCTGTATAATAGGGTGAAAGATTTGACATTGGATGTTCCCCTTCTCGATGCACTCATCGAGATGCCTAAATTTACAAAATTCATTAAGGGGTTAATGTCTACTAAGGATATCACCCGGCCAAAGAATGTTGTGGCGCTCACTGAGGAAGTAAGTGAGAAAATTCTGAACAACAAAATTCCTCAGAAGCTCAAGGACCCAGGCAGTTTCTTCCTCCCATGCAAGATTGGTAATATTTCTATTGGGAGAGCTTTCTGTGACCTTGGAGCGAGCGTCAGCATTATCCCTTACGTGACAAGTGAAAGATGTGGATATACGGATCTGAAACTTACACCTATGGCAATCCAACTAGCGGACCAAACCTGCAGATATCCGATGGGTATAGTAGAGGATGTGCCGGTTGAAGTCGGGGGGTTCATAATCCCTACCGACTTCTTTGTGCTTGACATGGAGGAAGATCCATCTATCCCCATTATTTTGGGAAGGCCATTCCTCGCCACTTCTGGAGCAAAGATCGATGTAAAGAACCGCAAGTTATCTCTAGAAGTTGGTGAGAAGAAAATTGATTTCAACCTCTCCTTGGACGCGAACGCTTACTTGCCAGAAAAGCCCCACCTGTGCCGGTTGGAAAACATCCAACCGAGGAAGAGAAAGAAGTTTCAGTACCAATCAACAATTTTGCCGGAAGAGATGCCCGCTCCGGCCGGGCAAATAAGGAAGCAATACTTAAAAAATTCCCAAAAATACAAAGTTCCTCCCAGGGGAAGGTTGCGAGAGGGCAACCAATGATCCCTGTATATTAGTGAATAAGGGGTCGAGCTAAAGACCTTAAACAAGCGCTTCTTGGGAGGCAACCCAAGGGTTTTATTTTTCTTTATCATTGTTAATACTCGTTTATTTTTGTTTTTGTTTTGTTTGATGAGACACTAATAAGTTTTCCTATTTTTGCAGGAAATTCGGAAGTTCGGAAGGAAATAAGGACTGGGCCGTGCCTCAGAGGCACGGCCGTGCCTTGCGCTAAGCTCTGGCCGTGTCCCATGGACACGGCCGTGTCTCACAAACAGTGTGACGACTGTCCAGGCCGTGCCTCATAGGCACGACCGTGCTTCAAAACAGAGCTGCGCCACTGTTGGACCGTGCCTCATAGGCACGGGCGTGTCTGCCAAACAGACACGCGCCGACACATGGCCGTGCCTCGCAGGCACGACCGTGTGGACCTTACAGTGCCGCGCCAGCAAGAGCCCGTGCCTCCTAGGCACGGGCGTGCCTCACAGACAGAGCCGCGACCACACTTGCCCGTGTCTCTTAGACACGGGCGTGCCTATAGAAGCACACAAGTCCAAGGCCGTGCCTTGAAGGCACGACCGTGCCTCCTATCCCATAAAAGGGGCACACGGCCGTGTCTACCCTAGACACGCCCGTGCGCCCCCAAAAATCAGCCTCCTCTCTTTCTTTCTCTCCTCTAATCTCTTCCAATCTCCTCTCCAACCCTATTTCTTCGATCCTATCACATTTTCTTGCTAGATCTGACCTCTTTCCTCTCAGATCTACCACAAAAACTCCCAGATTTGCTTCAATCATCCTCTTTTCCCCAAATTCGACAACATGAGCAATATCTTAAAGAAAATTCACAGATCTGGAGGATCCGACGAAGGAGACGAGCCGGGAAGGAGGAAAGGGAAAGAGCCTGCACAAGAGAAGGCTCCAGCAAAAGTGAAGAGCAAAACAACGGACAAAGGGAAATGTAAAGCGACCGGGGAAGTCTCCGACAATAAATATGGCATTATCTTTCGGAATGACGACCAACGGGAAAGGTATAACTGTTTAAATTCCCGTAAAATTCTTTGCTCTCGCTATGCTGATGCTTATACTATGGAAAAATTAGGAATTAAGGATGGATGTAGCATGGATGTTTGACAACATAGGTTGGTTAGACTTAATGAATGATCAATTTCCAACCTACCCCAAAATAACTTTGGAGTTCCTTAGTTCCCTAGAGGTCCACTATACCAATGATGACAAAGAAGAAGGAAATATTACTTTTAGAATGTTTAATGTTGAATATTCGTGGACCCTAGCAGACTTCAACAATTATTTTAGGATACCTTTTGGAGCGACTAGAGATTTTGATAAGAGGTTTAGCAGCACCAAGTTCTGGCAAAGGCTTACAACTTCTAAAGAACCCTATGATCCTTCCAAGACTAAAGCCTCATTGCTACAAAATCCAGTTTTTAGATACATTCACCGCGTTATGACCAAGACCATATTTGCTAGAGCTGAAAGCGACGGTGTGGTTAGGAAACTGGAGCTATATTGCATCTGGGCGATGTTGCATCAGGTTGAATTTGATACAGGGTTCCATTTTCTACAGAACTTGGTGAAAATTACTAAATCCTTAACTAGAACGATCGTTGTGGGCGGCCTTATGACAGCCATCGCGTCTTTCCTGAGTTGCGAATTGGATAACTTAGAAATCGTTGAAGGCAACTCCAGGATTGATATTGACACATGTTTGTTGGCGATCTGGATCTCCGTCCTATGATCCGGATTCTATCCGCTACGAAAAGCATAGAACCCCACAGGACAAAAATTTTATCCTGCCAGGATCAATTGACAAGGTCTACAAAAGACCAAGTCAATCGATCCTCAGGATCGCCGATTCCTAAATAATTATCTATGATAATTACTAGTTCTAGTAAAATTAAAACTGCGGAAATAAAATTTTACCTGAACCTTTTAAATGACCTCGCTGCCTTCCACTGTATTCCTTTCTTCTTCCTGGACGTTGGGTGGACAACGATCTTCCAGAAATAAGGACTGCAACCTCCGGATGAAGAACCTTGGATCTTGTCTCTTCTTCTCGCTGCAACTTCGCCTTGTCTCGTTCCCTTGCTTAGATCCGGCCACCACCTTGGACAAGGAGGTTCGGCCACCTCAAGAGAAGAAGGAGAAGGGGGCGGTGGAAGAAGAAGAAGAAGGAAAGAGGGA
>NW_027434871.1:0-2161 GCF_044706935.1 Curcuma longa
TATTTATTATTATAAGAAATTATCATGATTGCCTTATCTTATAGTTGTTAATGAGGTTAAGGTAGTTTTTATATGTTATAGTTTTGTATAATAATTTAATAAATTGAAAACAGGAAAAATGCAGAATGAAAGGGGTTGGATGTATAGAAAGAACAAACCTAACCGTAAAGGTTTAACTGATGAGTATATTGTTGGAATGGAATAATTTTTGGAATTTGCGACCTCTCATGTTGAATTTATGGATGGAGAAAAGTTAAGATGTTCTTGTAGAAAATGTCACAATGGTAAATTTTTACAATGTAACACAGTTCACAAACATCTTTGTAGATTTGGTTTTATTCCGAATTATTATAATTGGACATGTCATGGTGAACCATTTATACCTAACGAGGATTATTATGGATAAAATATACAAGCGTTAATGAGTGGTGATCAAAGTGCTTATAACCAATTCAATCCATATCAAAGTCCAGGAGGCCACAATTTATTTTCTGATCTGAATTTTAGGAAGTTAGTCGTTCTCAACCGATGAACAAATATTTTCTACTTATACATCACCATTTGAGGGGGTACAAGAATAAAATATTTATGAGAATTTAAATAATCAGGCATATCAACAATTTCAAGAAATGTTAAGTGCTGTAGATGAACCTGTGTGGGCTAGTTGTGACACTCACATTAAATTATCTTTCACTGCATATTATTGAATGTAAAAGTAGAGCATAATGTGTCTGAAATGTAACGACCCAGCCCCTCAGCCCCTTGGGCGGCCCAACTGGCGGCCCAACTGGCGGTCCCTTGGGCGGCCCAACTGGCGGCCCAACTGGCGGTCCCTTGGGCGGCCCAACTGGGTCCATCCTTTATGTCGTCAACCGACGACCCTCGGCCGTGCCGTTACTCACTAGGTCTTTCCACCCCTGGCCAGTGGATTTTTGCCTTCCCCAGGATTCGAACTCTAGACCTCCAGGTTAAGTACTAGAGTTTATGAATCCTGGTAGCCAAGTGAGCACCCAACTGGCGGTCCCTTGGGCGGCCCAACTGGCGACCCCTTTATGTCGTCAACCGACGACCCTCGGCCGTGCCGTTACTCACTAGGTCTTTCCACCCCTGGCCAGTGGATTTTTGCCTCCCCTGAGGATTCGAACTCTAGACCTCCAGGTTAAGTACTAGAGTTTATGAATCCTGGTAGCCAAGTGAGCGCCGTATGTCATGTCTTGCCCCCATTTCACTGAGCTCTGGGAGAGTGACTGGGACGACGAGTGCGGACAATGACGGATATTTTGGTTGCGTCGATTGATGCATATTACATGCATTTGTTGGTAGGTTATTACATAGCTTATTTTATTCATATGCATGTTGATTGTTGCATTTATTTGCCATGATTGTTGCACTTGTATGACATCACATACATGCTACATGTACCTGATTTTTATACCGTTGCATAGATTGATCTTTTCATATCATCCTCGTTGATATACCATGCTTGATTCGTTGACACTCTTGATACCCTGTTGATACCAATCATATATGTGTTATCTTGTTTCTTCTATACATGTTTATTCAGATTTGTATATTCTTGCTGTTCCTTATGCTTATATTGCATGCACATTTCCGGTACCCACTGAGCATCTAATGCTCACTACCCAGACTCTGGGGTTACTTTGTTTTCTCCCCAGGTAACAGATAGGTACTTGCAAGTTGGAGTTTCGGTCGACTGCTGCTATCTCACTCGGAAGGTTTTTCTGTTAGTTGCATTTGGTCTGTCGTTGTCTCTAGTATATTTACTATTTCGTGGATATGTCATTATAGTTTGGATTTGTTATGACTGTAGTGTGTTGGATTTATACCTGTTATCAGATATTGATTCGGATTTCGATGTTTCCGCTTAGTATGTGTTGTTTTTGTCGCATATTTGTTTGGCCGTGTATGTGATTATGGTTGTGTGGCCGTGTAGGCCTTATCATTGCATATGTTGTGTGTGTTGTGAAGTTATCGGATGTGTTGTCCTTACTCCAGCCGCCTGTGGCTGCGTATGCATGTATGTATTAGGGGAATTGTCACAGTTACTGGGGAGATGCTGTCGAAATTTTTCGGACGGTCTTCTCGGGGCGTGACATGAACATTGTTTTAATGATTTTGTTCAAGTTATGGGAGAGGCACT
>NW_027434872.1:0-1982 GCF_044706935.1 Curcuma longa
CCAATAACAGCCTCAAAAGGCTCCTCTTCAGTAGCGGCCCCTGCAGCGAGTCCAGCAGCGGCTTCTCTCCAGCAGCGGCTCTGGCAACACAATGGCAGCGACAATAATGCAATCCGACGGCATTCTGACAGCAGCAATAACCTAAACCATGTAACGCCTGCCCTTACGTGGGCCTTGACGGACGTCACAGTTTATACATTCATTCATACATTCTACTATCATATACGAAAATATCTATCTTTGCAGCGGAAAATAAAACATTATCACAGAGTATAGATTTGTATACAATAGGTCAACTTACGAGCATGATAAATCTAGGTGGTAAGTACTTAATCGGAAACAAGTCAAACATGACTAATATGATAGTTTAAACAAAACTACAATCAACATGCATCTATCAAATAATTTCATGGCCAGGACTTCGTCAAATCACCACCACACACATCGTTCAGTCCTGTTCTGCCGCCTTCCATTGCTTAATACCTGTTAATTGGATCTGCAGTATAAGAAAGTAAAACTATAAGCATAAAGCTTAGTAAGCTCCTTTCCTACTCACAAAATCCAACATCACATGGAATCATAACAGTTTAAGACTTAAAAACATGGAAGTCATAAACACAATCATGGACATTCATTCTCCTTAACATTCTCGTGCATTAAACATGAATACCATTTGTCTTTTCAAATATATTATCGTAATAGATAAACATAGTCAACATTGTTGGGGTCCCCCTGGCTTGTACCCATTCATTATTTGCGCGCATTCCTTCAAGTAAGTACGAGATAGCTAGTCTCGACCTACCTGCATACTAGGTCTTCTCTAATGTCCTTCAACCTAGGGGCGTTCTTAAGGTGCCCATCCCTTGGATCCCTTTCGGGTTCCGGTACAAGCCTTTCATTAAAGTAAAATAACTTTATACATGAATGTTCCTTTACCTTTTCTTTTCATAACATGGTGAACATTTCCATTTGATTTAAACTCATTACACACATTTGGGATAGAGTCTAACATAACCCTAAGGTTGTTATCATTGATACTTACTTTGACCCTAGCCCTTAACCATTCTTTAAGATGGTCAGGAACCTTATTGGTTAGGTTCAGAACCTCAATTAAACCTAACCTAAGTTTAACCGAACTTGGTAAAACACCCAAGCATAAGGTTTTCCTTTTGGGAACTCAATTTGGCCAAAACAGAGGGCTTAATCGATCAGAGGATCGATTAAGTACCCCTCGTAATCGATCGAACGATCGATTAGAGTTGTCGTTCACAGAGGACTCGGTAATCGATCAAGTGATCGATTATCCTCCCTTAATCGATCACTTGATCGATTAATGCTCGTAGGTTTTTCTCCGAGACTTGGTAATCGATCGGGTGATCGATTACCCATCTTGATCGATCACTTGATCGATTGTTTTACGTAACTTCTTTCCCCTTTAACACTATTAATCGATCCTGTGGTCGATTACCCTTCTGGTAATCGATCCAGTGATCGATTACCAACCCTTCTGATCAAATCACATATTTCACAGATCGTATATGTTCATCTTGTTCATGGAAAAACCTAACAGATCCTTAGGTTATTACAATAGGTATAGCATGATCATACATAGCTAATGTTTGCTCTAAAACATTTGAAACATACTTAAAACTCTTAAAAACAGACCTAAACTAGGTTAATACTAGTATATTCAGGTAATACAGTAACATACCAAGGTGAAGGGAAACTTACCTTGGTTATATTGGCATAACAGTTCATATAGCATTGCAATATGCTCTAAACATGTTTTAAACTTTTTACGACACAACAAGTTCAAATGACAGAAATCACAGACCACAGAAAACCCTTAGTGTTATACAACAGAACCACATAAAACCTAACCATTATACTGTAGGTGAGAAGAAAACTTACTGTAGTTCTGATGTTTCTAAAGATTACCCAACAGAGAACTCTCTGTTCCTTAGCCCGTGCATTGGTTGAGG
>NW_027434873.1:0-1311 GCF_044706935.1 Curcuma longa
AGGGACTTCACCTAGCATGGATGTGAAACCGAAATCCTAAACTTATCCATCTCATCCATAAACCCCAAGCCAACTCTCTTTTTCTCTGTCACATACACAACCAACAATCCTCAACCCAACCGTTTCCTTTAGAGTCTAGACAATTATCTTAATGACATCACTATAGCTAATACACAGTCCCTGTGGATCGATATCTTTTTATTACTTGACGACATTCCGTATACTTGCGGAGGCCCATCAAGTGGCAGTTTTTGAATGTTGGAGCCTTGAAGTCCTGTGTAATTACAACATATTAAAGCTATATTGATGAGAATCTGTAAAGTGTTGGAAGAAAGACTATCTGAGCTGAGAATCAGGTTGAAACAAGGGCTGAAAATCAATGAAAACAGAATTTATGAAAATCTGTTTAAGCTGTTAAAAAACTGAATTATCTTGTTTGGATTGATTCAATATAATTAGTTGAAATTCATGGAAGAAGTGGGAATGATATGTGATGATTATGGGTACAAATCAGATTCGAAAGCCTCTCTTCCTCTCCTCCTCTCCTTGGTGCCGCCGGCCCTAGCCCCTCTTCCTTCTCCTTTTTCTTTTTTCTTTCTCTTCCACCGCCCCTTCTCCTTCTTCTCTTGAGGTGGTCGAACCCCTCTTCCAAGGTGTTGGCCGGATCCAAGCAAAGAGACGAGACAAGGCGCAGTTGCTGCGAGAAGAAGAAAGTCGATCCAAGAGAAAGTCATCCGGAGGTTACAGTTCTTATTTCTGGAGGATCGTTGTCCACCCAACGTCCAGGAAGAAGATAGGAATACAGCGGAAGGCAGCGAGGTCATCTAAAAGGTTCTGGTAATAATTTATTATTCCGCAGTTTTAATTTACTAGAACTAGTAATTACCGTAGATAATAATTTAGGAATCGGCGATCCTGAAGGATCGATTGACTTGGTCTTTCGTAGATTTCGTCAATTGATCCGGGGCGGGATAGAAAATTTTTGTCCTGTGGGGTTCTATGCTTTTCGGCAGGACAGAGATCCAGAACGCCAACAGTAATTCTACAGTCAAGACAGACAGTCACCGAATTACACTACAACCGTTCCCGATGGTTTGGCCAATGTCATCTTGGGTGTGAGCCTTAGTTTATAATTCGTAAGGGACCGATAATCATGGTCTTCTGTGTCTCACAGACACCAAGTTATCTGCAATGTAAATTAAGAGGATTTTATTGTAAAATATACTATTGCAATCATTTGACCAAAACATGATACTTTATTTCATAAATGTTTATATACAAAAGAGCAAGTCTTTTCAGTATACATCCTAA
>NW_027434874.1:0-5806 GCF_044706935.1 Curcuma longa
GTTTTCTCCTTGTCTTGAGCTTATCTTTGTATCATTTGAGACAATCTGTGGAGAGGTTCCTCCACTGAGAAGGAGAATATTATAGCCGGTATTTATCGGGGTCTGATCTGCCGAAAGATCAAGGGATCGTCCACCTTACGGACACGCCGAGGAGTAGGAGCATCATCTCCGAACCTCGTAAATCCTTGAGTTAGCGTGCTGATTTCAGTCTTCGTATTTCTGATTAATCATTCCGCTGTGCTAACGAAGACGAAGCAAGAAAAGGCGAAAAGTGTGGACGGCTATTCACACCCCCCCTCTCTAGCCGGTGTCCAAGAGATCCAACATGTTTGACCTTGTGTTAGATTAAAGTTTAACCATCAGTTGATTAAGTCCACATTTCAAAAATTAACTTCCAGGTTATGGAGAAATAGGAGTCTTCTTGGTTATCAAAATAATGACAACTTCTTTAGACAAAGTCTTTTTAAGAAATTATGGCCTTAATCAACTTCTTGAAAAGCCCTGACTAACTAATCTAGGATGTGGTGACCTAGTTTTAGTTAGATTAAGTTAGCTAAGTAGGCCAAATAAGGTACTCTTTACATCACTTGACTACCAAGACTAAGCTTCCCTGACGTATTATCATCTCGCCCCACCATGATACTATATTGGCAAGTGTCAATCAGTTATTTATCCTTAACTAACCTTTCTCGCTTAAATAATAAGTAAACATGATGACATGACATTTATGTGCATTTAAGATAAAACATATGCATGTACATATCAAGTATACATGATTCAATCAAGTCAGATAATTTTTTAATTTTTAATAATGTATTAAATTCTCAATTTGATACATTTCGTATGAATCCATGAATGTCTCAATCCATTTTAACACACTTTGAATTTTATTCATTTTTTTATTTTATTTAATAATATGTTAAATTAGTTTCATAATTATAAGTATTTTATTACAATTAAGTTTATAAATTTTAAATATGTTTATTTGAATTTTCTAAATTTTTAACTTGAATTTTTAATTTATTTCAAAAATTTTAATTTATTTTTAAAATTTTAATATATTTTTAAAATTTTAATTTATTTTAGAATTTTTAATTTGATTTAAATTTTTATTTAAGTTTTTAATTTGTTTTAAATTTGTAAGGATGGAGATTTAATTTCAGATATAAATTAAGTTATATTGTATAATTAATTTAAACTTGATAATAATTAATTTTATTATTTAAATTTAAGTTTTTAAAATTTAAATTTGACTGGTTAAAATTTATAAATTTATTTTCTTGAATGTTAGTATTTAATTTTAATTTTTTAGATTTAATTTTAAATTTTTAGAATTATTCATTATTTCATAATTAAAAAATACATGATTGTAATTAATTTTATTATTTAATTTAATATTTTTATTATTTAAATTTAAATAATTACTTTTAAAATTTGAAAAAATTTTATAAGAATATTTAATATTTAATTTAAATTTTTATTGGTTAATTTATTAATTTTAGTATTTATATTGGTGGAGTTTGAATTTATCTGAATTATCTTGATTATTTAATTTTAAATTATTGATTAAATTTAAATTATTCTACATATCTGGAAGATTATTAATTTTATCTTATTTGATTAAATTATTAATTATTTTTAAATTAATTAAATTAATTAAGTGTGAATTATTTAATTGTGAGTTATCTTGGTTGGATGAGTTAAATAATTAGTCTAATTTTTTATTTATTATAATTTTATATAGATTAATTAAATTTAAATTATTAATGATTGAATTTGAATTACTTAAAATATTTAAATTAATCAAATTATTTAAATTTAAATTAGTCAAATTATTTAATTTTAAATTTTTTATGTTTAAATTTTTTAAATTAATTAAATTTGATTTTTCTATGTTTGAATTTTTTTAAATTTTCTATATTTCAATTTTTTAAATTGATATTTTCTAATTTATCTAAATTTATAGAAAAAATAACTTGATCATGTGAAACCCTAGGGGCATTTTTGTAAATAAACGAACTTACTAGAATCTGTTGGTGCAATCTTGCCCCAAGTGAATTGGATTTTAATGTTTAACTAAAATGAGTTTAAGTTAGACAATGTTGGTGATTTAACGTGTGTGAATTGAGTTCACAAGAAAGTCCAGTTGGAAGACTTGGCAAAGGTGAAGTCCCGGAGGCGCGGCCTCTTGGTAAAGGTGAAGTCCCGGAGGCGCGACCTCTTGGTAAAGGTGAAGTTCCGGAGGCGAGACCTCTTGGCAAAGGATGAAATCCCGGAGGTACGACCTCTTGGAAAAGGAAGACTTAGCACGATGAAGCTGAGGGAAACGTTTAAGTTAGTGCAAGGAAGGGCACGATGCTTGTGGAAGACGTTTGAAGACTTGCGTCAAGGCTGAGGGCTGAAGAAGAAGCTGAAAGAGGAGTTTCAGCTTGATCAGTCGACTGACCAGTTCTTCACCAGTCGATTGACAGTCCAGTCGATCGAAAAGTCTTTTCTAGTCGACTGGAGATTGATCAAAAGCACACCGAAGCAGACATAAAGATCAGTCGAGTGAGCAGTCGACTGGTGTTGGAGCAGTCGACTGATAGACTACCGTTGGGTGACAACTGGCAAATTAAATGCGTATTAAAGAGCCGTTGAAGCCCATCAGTCGACTG
This sequence comes from Curcuma longa, assembly GCF_044706935.1. Classification (NCBI taxonomy): domain Eukaryota; kingdom Viridiplantae; phylum Streptophyta; class Magnoliopsida; order Zingiberales; family Zingiberaceae; genus Curcuma; species Curcuma longa. The sequence goes on from NW_027434874.1 coordinate 2,658, forward strand.
GCCCTTGGAGCAGTCGACTGATGCACAGAATTATATAAAAACGCAGTTTGACAATTTGAGAAGTAGTGATTCATTCTTCTATATTCTTGCACGAACTCCAATCATTGTAAACCTGATTCCTCTTCCTCTAAACTTCACTACAATCTTGTACAAGGAAGAGATCAATTTGTAACGGTTTCTCCGCCTTCAAAGTGCTCTTTGAAAAGGAGAAGTTTCATAGTGGAAAGATCATGTGGTATGTGTGAATCCTTGGACTAGTCACCTCGTTGAGGTGGATACCAAGTAAATAACCGGGTTAGCGTTTGATCTTTATATTTTATTATTATTATTTTGCTTCCGCTAACAATCTCACAGAGAAAAATTAAAAAAATACTATTCACCCCCTCTAGCGAACGCACCGGTCCCAACAAGTGGTATCAGAGCAGGTTCGTTTCAGACGAACTCACATTCAACCAAAACATCAGATGGCGTTTCAAGAGGGATACAGCACCGCACGACCGCCCTACTTCGACGGTAATGACTTCGCATATTGGAAAGGTAGGATGGAGTACTATCTAATGAACGATATTGAAAAATGGTTTAGTGTTGTAGTTGGCTTCGAAAAGCCCAAGGATACAACCAGAGCGTCTCTACCTATCAAAGATTGGTCAAAGGACGTATGCAAGAAAGCGCAAGCAAATGCAAAAGCCATAACCACCTTGCAATGTGGACTTTCAAAGGAGTAACTAAGCAAAGTGGGTCATTTCAATTCGGCCAAGGAACTTTGGGAGAAACTCATCGAATTGAATGAAGGATCGAGCAAATCGAGACGAGCCAAGAGGGATCTCTTGGTGGGTAGCTACAATCCTTCATAATGAAGCCTAACGAAAATGTGAGCCAAATGCATGGACGGTTCAAGGAGATTGTAAACGGGCTTCATGTCATAGGTGAGAAGATCGAGAACTATGATGAGCGTAGATCATATAGGATTTTTAGCCTTGTTTTAACGCTCATCTGCTTGTAATTCATTGCATATGCTACACTTTGTCACACCTTATTCTTTTATAATTGCATATTTCTACTCTTTTGCTCGGAGATCTGCTTTTCGTATTTTTTGAATAACAGGATGCGATTTAGAGCCAAAACGATGCATTATTAATGGTGGAGCAAATAGTGGAGAAATGAGACTTGCACTGGCCGTGTTCGTCATCACGGGCAAGTCTGTATTATAGCAAACATGAAGAAACGGAGAAAAATGAACAAAAGAGCAGAACATGGCCGTGCCCATCAGGCACGGCCGTGTCCCTCCAACAGCCTTGGCCGTGCCTACAAGGCACGACCGTGCCCCTCCAATAGAGAAGTAACAACCCTGGCCGTGCCTCCGAGGCATGGCTGTGCCTTCCTCCAGCAGCAACCAGGACATGGCCGTACCTCACAGGCACGACCGTGTCCCTTTTCCAGTGGCATACCAAGACATGGCCGTGCCTCCCAGGCACGGTCGTGTCTCATTTCCAGAGCCGTGTCTGCCTTTGGTCGTGCCTCACAAGCACGGTCGTACCTCTTCCACAGAACCAAGACTGCACACGGCCGTGCCTCCCAGGCACGGCCGTGCCTACCAAACAGAGCAGCGGCGGCACATGGCCGTGCCTCCTAGGCACGGCCGTGTGACGGGGGCGTGCTGGGGCGTGTCTACCTATCAATCTGGACAGTTTGCATACTTAAACTAAAATAAGCATAACTTTCAGCTCCGATTGAACCACGGGCCATGCCACCCCTCAAAATGGAGCTAACTTCAAGGTCTAAAACTTTTCTTCAGGGTGTACAAAATGATGACTTCATTAGGCCATGATAAATGGCACGGCTGTGCCTCTTGACCACAGCCCCGCTGGGTACTCTGCCCAAACTGCAGACCAAACTTCGAACCATCATAACTTTCAGCTCAGATGGAGTTATGGGTCGGTCCACTCACCAAATTGAAGATAATTTAATGCTCCACAACTTTGGTTCAGAGTCCAATTGAAGAAAATCGGGTTTACTAGGTGAAAAATCCATTGAGGCGGAGCCTTGTAAACCAAGGATAATCTAGGCAGTTTTGGGTGAGTATAAAAGGTGGAAACAAACTCAATCTTGGGTCATTCTCCAAAACCCTTGGTCTTGGCTTGGCGGTGGCACCTCCCCCTCTCTAGGGGAGGCCCTAAACGCTCCATCCTTCACTGATCCACCTCGCCATTCATCTCCATCAGTCCATCCTACACCGGAACAAGAAGATCTTCAAGAGGGTGACCACGCTTCAAAGATAAGTCTTCCCTTTTCTTGTGGATGACTATTTTCATGTATTCCTCTTGTAAACTTCTTGTAATGGAGTAGATCATTGAATTTAGGATGTAGGATGAACATCTATGTGATGATGATGATGTATGAACTAGTCTATGTCATTTTCCCTATTCAATGAAATGTTTACCTTTGTTTCATGTGTATTGTGCCTTAAATGTGTTTGATGAAATGTTTGTGTGAGCGCATATTCATGATTATGAGGGGTAGATTACTTTGTAGGGAGATCCTAGGATTGTACACCCAGGGTGCCTCGTGATAGGAGGAAAGCCTTTAACCGAACCTTTCGAGGTGATTCCTACATAGTGGTAAACCCCCATAAGGGATATCTAATGGTTAATGGCCACTAGGACAAGGTCCTTAACAGGGTACTCGGTGACAGAGGGTATGATGTTGGATCATACACCCGGTGCGTCTCGTGACAGGAGGAGAGCCTTTAACCGGACTTTCTGGCGTCACCTTTACTAGAGGGCCACAACATAGGACTTCAAGGTCAAATTCCAACAAAGTCTGACGAGGTCAAGTTGGTATTTTGGTTAGAATCCCTACAAGGTGGTGAACATTGAGAGTAAGGGAACAAACATGAATTAGGGATATCGCCTAGCATTGATGTGAAACCGAAGTCCTAAACTTATCCATCTCACCCATAAACCCCAAGCCAATCTCTCTTTCTCTGTTACACACAACCAACATCCTCAACCAAATCGTTTCCCTCCGAGTCTAGATAACTATCTTAGTAATATCACTATAGCTAATACACAGTCCCTGTGGTTCGATATCTTTTTATTACTTGACGACATTCCGTATACTTGCGGAAAGCCCATCAAACCGTGATCTAA
>NW_027434875.1:0-1355 GCF_044706935.1 Curcuma longa
GAATCCTTGAGAAGCTTGAACCAGTCCTTTGGGCATAAATCCACAACCGGAAGCGAGCGGCGGAGAGGGTTTCTCCGGCGCGGCTTCTCCTCTGTTTCTTCGCATTTCGGTGGTTGACGGCACAATCGGCAGCTGCGATTCGAAGAGGGGTTCTCTGAAGATCGCTGAGCAAGGTTAAGGCGTCAACAACCTCATCAGTTCAACGAGGAGTGACATTCCGGTTTGCAACCTCAATTTCACTCGGCGACAGAGTCTGTTTCCTGGGAAAGGGTTTTTCTTCGGGATTTCAGAGCTGTGGACTCGAGCACGAGATCCAGGGATTGAAGTACAGCTTGTTAAAGGATTTCGGGGCCTTCATTGGTTATCCGGCAGATTGTTTGACACCAATTTGAGGAGAATCGAAGGAAAAGGGAGGATCGGATGCGTAGTTTGCATTTCTGATTTCAGTTTTTGATTTTGCAACTCTGATAGTTTCTGTATTTCTTGATTTTGCATCTGTTAACTTCCAAATTGATGTTGCATTTGAATTGAACTTGTTGCATTTGGTTATTAGATCATTGTTTGGATTATGTTTTAAGTTTGCTTCATTTTAGAGCTGAATTGGCTTGTCTCGAATCATTTCAAGTTTCTGAAACTTACTGCACTGTTCCGTATCACTTGAGAAATCTGTTAGAACCTGTAATTGCAATCCTGTGGCAAATGTTGATGTAGGTTTAGCTAGTTCAGTTCACCGAGCTGTTTTGGAGATTGCTAACTTAGATCTCACATATTTGAAGCTCAATGAAACTCCAAATTGCCATTCTTCATTCACTGTTCAGTATCATCGGATTAAACTTGTGGGTGTAGAGCTGTCAAACACCATTGGATGCAAATTTTGGTTAATACACAATGAGAATTTGGGTAGTGTTCCATGCCAAACTTCCTTTCCATGCCAAATTCAGCCATCAAATGTTAGTTCCCGTTGATTGCTTGAAGTTCAATTAAGTCATTAGTTTTCTTTGATTGCATCTTGTTTTGATTTTTCTTAAGCTAGATTAGTTTTGTTAAACTCAATTCTTGTTTTAATCTAGTTGTTAAAGTCCTAAATTCTTGCATTGCATTCCTAGGTAAAGGATAATTTAGCTTCATTCACAAGTGTCATTAACTCATCCACGTTTTAATACTTTTGAATTGCATTTCATTTTAAAATCCCCAAAACCCCAGTTTTATTAGAAAACCCAAAAAAATACGACACACCTAAGCTCGTTTTAAACCGTTTCTACTAGTCCTTGGAAAAACACGACTCGAGGCCCCTATACTTCCTTTTTCGGTATTTATCGTGGGTTTTCGATAAAAATCTACAAATTCTAATTTGA
>NW_027434876.1:0-3795 GCF_044706935.1 Curcuma longa
TCCGTCAAGGGCCCACGTTAAAGGGCGGGCGTTACACGTGATCACGAGATCCCTCTTGCATGGACCACGCTTCCTTGCCGGAAAAACCCGAGCTCATGATCGGGGAAGGAAATCAGTGATGGGCCATGCAGATCTGAACCAGAGGAAGCCGAATTATGAGTAAATAAATCAAACCAGACCAAAACAAAATTGATTTGAATTGGAACGGATTTATGAGGACTGTAGAAAACCGAATTCTAGGGTTTACTATAGCAAATCGGTTCACTTTTGGTTCGCTTGGTTCAATAACCAAATGACTTTCGATTTGACCCAAACCAGTTTTATTCAATTCATTTTCACAAGACGAAGCTCCTTATCACATTCATTCTGCCAACATCTCTTTCATCACGAGCCAAATCTTGTTGGTTCAATTTTAGTTTAAAATTGAATCATTTGATTCACTAACTAAAAGACCTCTAATTTGAACGAAATCAATTTCATTCATTTCATCTTCATAAAATAAATTTCATCATTTTATCCTTTGTCTGATCCAACCAGACTTTATTTTCTCTCATTCTGAGAATCTAATTCTCAAAATTGTTTTAAGTCCTTTGGAGAACTTGTAGTGTGTGTGACCCAATAAGTTCCCGATTATGTTGGTCGTCTGTAATTAACCATTAATTTTGAAACGATCATGAGTGGCACTTAGTAGTACATCATGACCCCGAATTGATCGAAAAATCAATGATTGATTCTAGAATGATTCTAGTCCCTTCAGTATCTTCAATTAAACGTGCATTGTTCCTTTCACCGTCTTATACCCGCTTTGGTTCAGGATATGGTCTATATGTGTCAGTCCCCACTAGGCTAACTACGTCACACATAACTCAAACTGCTTTCTTGTTATGTGGATTCAAGTTACTTGTACATGTATCCAAGAGTGTCGTACTCTTGACATATATTGTTTTGGCTAAAGACTTTTAGTAACAATCCTGACAAGCGACCGAGGGTATACATCTCCTTTTCTAAGGAGCGGTGAAGCCTCTATAGGCTATTCAAATACCTTCAGGCACTTCGACTTATACCTAATCATCTCGGATCCACACCTCCTCGGAGATGCTGGCTTAAGATGTCAAACTATAAGCCTCCATGACCAAGGTGACTTGAATAGTGCAAGTCAAAGGAAACTTGCATTTAAGTTGCACTGAGATCTTCATTGACATATGTATCGAACCATATGAAGTCTCAAGGCAGGTCACTCCAATGAACTAGTTACCTTTAACCAGCATCCACGTTTAACTCACAACATCCAATGTCTCCAACTTGCGAGATTGGCTACTTAGTTAACCAAGGAGTTCAAACGTACTATTCTCGACAGAATCAATGATGTCAGTGCTCATCAATTTCTCAACTAAGAATAATTTTAATACATTAATAATTACACATGTTGAGATGCTCACTAGTTGTGATCCAATCACAAATTCTCTCATGCTATGAATCAGATTGCGGACATTCAGTATTTGAGTTTAAGATCCAATTAAACACATATGGAATGTGCACTCAAATAGTAAATTGATATTTATCCAATAAATAGTATGACCATAAGGCGATTACCTTAAGACACCCCTCAAATATAACATACGGGACTCTTGGACACATGTGCAAATAACTTAAATCCGCAATATAAGAAAGCAACTTGGGCTAGGTATAACATAGTCAGCCTAGTGGAGACAAACACACATAGACTATGTTCTGAACCAAACGGCTATAAGATGATAAAAGGAACGAGGCACGATTAGTGTAGCTGTTGAAAGGTTTAGAAACATTCTAGAATTAATCGTTAATTTTTTTATCAATTGGGGATCATGATGTACTACTAGGTGTCACTCATGATCGTTCCGTAATTAATAGTCAATTATAAACGGCCAACAAAGTCGAGAATCTATTGGGTCACACGCACTACAAGTTCTCTGAAGGACTTAAAACGAGTTTGAGAGTTAGATTCTCATATCGAGAGAAATAATATCTTATTAGTACAGACAAAGAACAAATGCTAGAATTTGTCTGATGAAGATGAAATGAATGAAACTGATTTCGTTCAAATCAGAGGTCGTCTAGTTAGTGAATCAAACAATTCAATTTTAAACCAAAATTGAACCAACTTATTTTAGTTCATGATGGAAGATGTTTTAGCAGAACGGATGCAATGAGAAGCTTTGTCTTGTGAAACCGAATTGAACAAAACTGATTTGGGTCAAATTGAAGATCATTTAGTTATTGAACCAAGTGAGCCAAGAATGAACCCGGTTCGCTATAATGAACATGGACTAAACCCGATTAATTTTCTTCTCTGATTCAGCCCAAAAACCCTAATCGATTTAAATACTGTAGCTTCTCAAGGATGAAAGTGTGATTTTTGAGACAGGGGTGGCTTCTTCTTCCGTGCGGTGCCGGCGAGTAGAAGAAGGCTAATCTCTTCTCTGCTTGCCGTCCACAAGAGAAGCAAGTGTTGGTGGCTAATCCTCGTGGCTCGTCGTCTATCGTGAGAGAAGTGCCTTGATCGCGAGACAAAATGGAGAAAATAGAGGATCACGGTGATGTCTTCTTCCCCCGTGTTGCGGCACAATCACTACTTCCTCGCGATCGCCTCCGCCCGACCGCGATCTAGCCCCGTTTGGCTGCAATCTGAGCCTCCCTACTAGCTGCGTTCCTGTCTCTGTCAAGCCACTCTCCTGCTCTGCAGCCAGCCGCGATGACATCGTCTGCCGCTTGCCATCCGCACAAGTGTCGCCGGCTGCGGGAAGAAGGAAACCTGGAAGCTCTATCCCGATGCCGAGCAGCGAACCCTAAGCTCGCCGCTTCCCTTCTCTTTGTTGTGTGTCATCTGCTAGAGGAGGAATAAAGCGACCATCCTCTGTTTGGTTGTCAAAACCTCCAATGATTCCGACTGAGATGGGTACGATCGGGATATACCCAAGGTTCTTCAAGAACCGAGCTTGCTGCTTGAGATTAAGGAGGAGGAAATCAAATTTGTTTTCCCTGTGATCGAGTTTTGGGTGTTGTTCAAAGGTATTCGACCACATAAGAACAGAGGAGATCTCTTCTTGCCAGTGGGCATCGGTTATCACACCCGATCGTGTTCAATCACCGGAGAAGAAGACTGATCGTTGTCCAACCGCTGTCGAGCAACATTAGTCGTGCGACGATCATCTATAATCTTCTTGAAAGCTTACGAAGTTTCTAGATAATTATTCCATTATTGTCAAAATGAGTTTTTGATCGTTTGTCTTAAATCGATGGTCAAAGGTTGACCACCGAAAACTACACTAGAAATACGATTTCTTGTGATAGTTAGAAAGCCCCAGAACGATCGCGACAAACGTTGTTGTGTGGTTTCTGAAATTAGGTTTTCTCTCGAATCAATCCTTATCGATCATCGGCTAGTACAGAAAATGATGACATGACTTGTGGCTTCCGAAGCCGTCCAAACGAGAGCTTGGCGTGGATCACTAGTAGAGGCAGGACTTCGACAAGGATTGCTCGATTGATGTCAATCCCACTCGACGTCATCTGAGAGGTACGCGTAGAATATTTTATATTCTATAAAATTTTAATTTCTTGCCATGCCTTGTACATGTTATTTCTTATTTTGCATATGTGTGTTGTGATAATAATCAGTTTAATTATGTGTATATTTCCGCTGCACTGTAGCGCCTCGTAAATTTTAGAATAATTAGTTTAATTATGTGTCGTAAATTCATTTCTAAACTTCATAAATGTTTAAATATAGGCTTTAAATATTTATAAAGGGAATAG
>NW_027434877.1:0-3185 GCF_044706935.1 Curcuma longa
TTTTCCATAAATAAAAGTGATGTCCAATTTTGAGACTGCGTGTCCGATCGCACATTGAAAAAGATTATCACTATTTGCGCGGAAAGAGCATTCAAGTTGTATACAAACTAGTTGTTTATTAACTCACGCGTTTTCTGAGTATTGCTTGAGAATGATGCCAACTCTTATAAAAAATGGTTAGGTGGCTTGACAATGATGCCCATTTGCATATAAAATGAATAAAATAGAGACATTTGAAGGCCAAAATCTGATAGAAAACGGTTGATTGTGGAGGAGGAGGAGAGAATAAATAAGAGCGAATGCAGCAAAAGAGAGGAAAGAGAGTCTTGTTTTTCTCCCACAATCAACTGTAGGGAAAAGATTGATATCAGTAATTGTAATTCGTTCTAGTGTTGAGCTTTGCTTTTGTTATAGTTGATTGATAAGCTTCTGAAGAGATTGAAATAAACTAGCACCACTCAAATTCCATAAATTCACTTCATAGAAAGTATTATTCTGAGTGATATGGATCCAACAAGCACTTGTCAGAGTGTTCCAGTTTCAGCAATCATTTCAGTTTCACTTATCAACAACCAATTCAGTTTCAGCAGCACAGAATTACAAAAATCAGTTTCAGTATCTTCAATTCCAGCACACATAAATCAGGGTGAAGAGATAGCCACAGTTTACAGTAGAAAATCAGTTTCAAGAGACAGAATCTGATAATAACCTCAGTCTGTTTCAGCTTCGGCAAAACTCCAGAAACTGATACTAACATCATTGCGAACCCCCCAAACCTGATAGCAGCATCAATTGATATCCTCATAACAGCCACCCTAATAGAATTAGAATTTGATGGTTTCTTGCAATACCTGTTATTTGTCTCTAGCCAGATAAGATATACGGTGGTTATCACAAATTCATATTATCTCAAGATCTGATCCACCGTACAAAGTTCATGTACAAGATTATAGAGAATATTACTTCCCACACAATGGCCAAGAAATAGTTTGGTACAACCGGTTTGTTTACTTGGTATCCACCTCTACGAGGTGACTAATCCAAGGATCTACACACACAGACGACCTTCTCCACTATGAAAATCCTCCTTTTCAAAAAACACTTTGAAGGCGGAGAAACCTTTACAGAATAATCTCTTCCTTTCACAAAAATGAGTAGTGAAGTATGGAGGAAGAGGAAAGCTTTTACAAGAGTCAGAGTATGCCAGAAAGATGAGAAAAATGAACTGTTAATTTCTTTGGTGTCGACTTCTATTTTTATGTATTTCCGTACATCAGTCGACTGCTCCAAGGGCTAGTCGACTGATGGGCTTCAACGGCTCTTTAATCTGTATTTAATTAGCCAGCTGTCACCCCAACGGTCGTCTATCACTGCACCATCACCAGTCGACTGCTACCAGTCGACTGATGGACTCGACTGATCTCTCTGTTTGGTCACCAGTCGACTGATGAACAGTACCAGTCGACTGATCCATCTGAAACCTCTGTGTGTGCTTCTGATCAACTACCAGTCGACTGCATCAACAGTGTCAGTCGACTGATCAAGCTGAAACTCCCCTTTCAGCTTCTTCTTCAGCCCTTAGCCTTGACGCAAACCTTCAAACGTCTTCCACAAGCCTCGTGCCCTTCCTTGCACTAGCTTGAGACGTTTCCCTCAGCTTCGTCGTGCTAAGTCTTCCTTTGCCAAGAGGTCGCGCCTCCGGGACTTCATCCTTTGCCAAGAGGCCGCGCCTCCGGGACTTCATCCTTTACCAAGAGGTCGCGCCTCCGGGACTTCACCAAACGCTAAGACTCCATTCCTGGACTTTTCTGTGGACTCAAACCACACAAGTTAGATCACCAGCATTGCCTAACTTAAACTCATTTTAGCCAAACATTAAAATCCAAATCACTTGGGGCAAGATTGCACCAACAATCTCCCCCTTTTTAATGTTTGACAAAAATTCATTTAAGTTAGGTCTTTAAAACAACATGTATTAAATAACAACAATTTATTCCAGTGATAATGAATCAATAAACATTAATAAGCATAATGAATCAATAAGCATCAATAAGCATGATCAACATGAGCATTAAATCATGAATAGCATTAAAGCCTAACTTTAAACAATTCATTCTCCCCCTTTTTTGACAATCATCAAAAGCATGACAATCCAAGGAGGTAGAATTAAACAACATATAGAATAAAAATCCAAAAGGGAGCTTAATTTGTCAAATTGACCAATTTTGGCACAGACTCCCCCTAAAACTCTTACTCCCCCATGCACCAACAATTGATTGTGGACATCGAAGTTGTAGATTTTGAACATTCTATAGACCAAAAATATGCTCCTAGAGCATACATCAAATAATAGAGGTCAAAGGATGTTCAACTTTCAAGAAACGGGTCAAAATAGGGATAATCAGTGACATCAGTCGACTGATACCTAAAAGACTTCTGGTTTTCAGACCCAACTTCAAAAATGCATAAGTAATTCAATTTTCATCCAAAAATCATGAAATTTCATACTGTAATTACTTACATCATATATGACCAGGTAAAAATACTTTCAAAAGGTTTTCCATAATAAAATAAGATTTTGATACTATGTATCAAAAATTTGAAACTTTAAAGCTAGTAAGAGTTTAGTATCATCAATTAAGAGGGATAGGATTTTCTACCAATGAATAGATCTAGGATGATTAAATATCAACTTAAAATGTTATAAAACCTTAGGTTATGAAATTTTCTTAAATTTTCTTCTCACCATATCCAATTTAACCAAAATGCTCCCCCTAAATCTATTAACTATTCATTTATCATCAATCAAAGATAAACAAAGCATAATCATGAATAAATCAACAAGAAATATGAAACACATAGTATATAGAGCAATATTTAGTCATAATACAAGTAGTTCAAAATATCTAGCATCCATATCAACAAGGCAAGTTTTAACCAACCACAGCTTAAGAGTTTAACACCCAAACACAACAAATCCATCAACAAAATTCATAGACAAATTCATCAAGAAAGTCATCAAACTACATCTCATCATCATCAGGTGGTGGAGGAGGTGGAGGAGCCTGATAAGACATGTACATCCTCTGCATCATGTCATACATCTGCTGCTGCTGTAGATACGCCTCGTGTTGTCTCTAGGCAGCAGATGTCCAATCCTGTCGGAGGCCCCGAACCTCCTCAAG
>NW_027434878.1:0-1810 GCF_044706935.1 Curcuma longa
GTCATGACATGACCACTAACGTCATGCACCATCCCCTCCAGTCGAGTAAATCACTCCTCAAAGCCATGTGTAGGGGGTGCAGCAGCTGCAGGAGGAGGGGCAGCAGCAGGTGCATCCTCTTCCTCCTCTGACTTAGAAGACTCATCTGCAGGTCCTCCCTCAATGTCACGTCTCCAAACTATAGCGCCACGATGGTATGTGATCTTTGCCAACTTCAAATGGTGCAAGGCAATTTGGTCGTAATCCTTGGATAAGTGACGAATGGTACCTATTGAAACATCAATGCCCCTAGATGCAATAAACTGAGTGATGATGTGGCAAAATGGCATATAAAGCTTGCCATTTGTAGGACCCGAGTAGTAAAGAATGGAACAGTAGAGATGAAGGGCAATGTCAATGTCAAGATGTTGCTCTAAAGCATACATCATGATCATGTGGGGAATACGTATCATCGCCCGACCTCGAGTCACAATAGGAAGAACACAGTCTAGTATAATCCTGTACCAGACATAATTAATGGCAGACATCTCAGTGGCATGAAAGATGTTTTTGAATGGATTTCTGCGGGTACCAAAATAATGTTCATGAATTTGATCCACAGTGACATGAGCAAAAGAGCCAGTGATAGGACCAGTAACATCAGGAAAACAGATGAAAGGGTTTTCTGAGGGTCTTAGACCTAGAAAAGATTGAAGAATTTCGGTGGTAAACTAAATTGGAACTCTTGCTACTGTAGACACATATCGGTCGTCATTAATTGCAACCGGACAAAGATTGACATAAAACTCCTTGCAGAGGTCAAGATTTATGTCATTTGTGCAGGTAAATAGTGACTCTAGTTGGTAGTAGTTGATGATTTCATACAAACGAGGTGTTATTGTTAGAAAGAAAGACTTGTTAATATAACGACAATCCATGACATGGAAGTCAGTCGTTTCAAACAGATGCTGGGCAGCTTGACAAAAAAATCAGGGCTCAGGTGTGTTTTGAAAATACGAAGGATCAGAATATTGAGAGGATCCCTCACCCCTACGTGGATTTTTCTACCTAGGTGGGCGAGATGCCGTATGTTTTTGCCTAACTCTATAATGCAATGCAAGGGATGATGCAAAAACATGTAACAAAGAGAAATTAACTCACAAATAACCATAAAGAAGGAAGAACTTGTAGCAAAGATGATATCATGTTTACCTTCTCTCCATGGTGATGGTTTGGCCAAAAACAACCTTGAAAACCCCTAGATTTAGTGTAGTAGAGAGGAAAGAATGGTGGAAAGGGTGAAGACAAGGCTTGGAAAGGCTCTAGATGGCTGGAGGACACGAAAGGAGGTAGAAGGCGGCAAGATCAGCGCAACCCTAGGGTTAGCAGTTGACCGCCGCTCAAAGTTTCTTATATACAAAGTTCGCCAGCAGTCGACTGATGATGGATCAGTCGACTGGTAGTAGTCGTCTGAGCCTTCAGCAGTCGACTGCTCCATTAATTCAGAACCTCACAGAATTATTGGTCGAGTGGATGTCATCTTGCAATCGACTGGGCCAGTCGACTGATGTCTGCATCTGATGATGCCCTGAAAACAGCACTGTATAGATTTCTGATACAAACTTCAGAAATACATAGAAAATTCCATAAAATTCAAAAAATCTAAAATTTTGCAGGCATGTTTGTTTTCACATATATTTTCAAGGAAAAATATAAAATTATAAAAAATGATTATATTTTATGAGTTTGACACAAACTCTAATGTTTGGCACTAACTTGTATATTTTGTATCAATTTCAAGTTTTATTGTGAACCCATTTCAAGTGCCAAT
>NW_027434879.1:0-1865 GCF_044706935.1 Curcuma longa
TTAATTTAATATAAAAATAAGCTAACTTTTAAATCTACAGCTTCGGGTTATTTAAATATTAAAAAGCCCTAGCCAAAGCCCGCTCGAGCTAAAAGCACACTAAAACCCTACGCTAACCCCGTTCGAGCTAATACCCTGTCATTCGTCTCTACTCCGGCCAGTCTCCGGTAGCTCTGTTCCGTCAAGCATTCTCAAACAACTTCCCTTCTTTTCCGGCCAGTCTCGGGTATTGCTCCGGCGACGCGAACGACATCTTCTCCGTGCACACTGCAGGCGGTTAGAAAAAATGTCGCAGCATGATGATTCAAGTTCTCCTTCGTCGACATCTTCTCCAAAGGTGAGCTTTGTAGATATATGGTTACAAAATATGTGGCAGCGTGTCTCTTTTCAAAGTTTAGGCTTTTTTGGCTGATGTTTTAGGAAATCTTACTAATTGGATGGAGAAATGCAAGAGAGAGTCGATCATCAAGGGGGGTGGACCAAAAGTTGCATTGGATGGGCAAGTTTGAGCCGTTTTGCAAAATTTTTTTCGGATCTGTCCGGCAAAGGGAACCGGGAAAGGGAAGCCGCATTCAAGCGTACAGCTGCATCAGTCCCATGTTAGGGTCCTAAGCAACACCCCCTTTGCGCCATTCCTCAGCATACCAGACATTCCCAATATCAGAGGAATATTGGTAAATATTTTTTATAATTGGGAATCTGAAGCAAATTTTAAATTCTCCAATGTGGTGGTTTCCTTCACCAAGAAAGACGTAGCCTTATTGCTTGGAATTCAAGATAGAGGCTTACGTGTGGAGATGGAATCCAATGAAGCTGCTGGGGAATTATATACACAGTTTTTTGCATCTAAAAAACTGAATAGATCCAGCTTGGAGAAGTTATTGAAAAAGTATGCTGTCCGGGTTCAAGATGAAGCGGATGTCTTGCTATTTTGTAAATTTTATGTTTTATATCTTTTTTCTTCTGTTTTATTTGCTTCTTCTACCTATAAGCTACCTTTAGGTCTTGTAGATATTGTAGATGATTTTGATAGGATAGGGAGTTATAATTGGGTGGAGGCAATCTATAATTTTATGACGCCTCAGCTTCCCATATTTGGGGAAGCTTTTACATCCAAGACTCCAGTCGATAACATACCATATATGAAGGGATTTGCTGCTCTACTTGCTGTAAGTAGTTTTGATTATCCAAGTAATACATTGGTAAATAATTATTAGTTGCAATGACTAATTTGTTTTTCTACCTAGGCTTGGTTTCTTGAGCATGTGCCTATTCAAAAAAATTTTGCAAAACGGCTCAACTTGCCCATCCAATGCAACTTTTGGTCCACCCCCCTTGATGATCGACTCTCTCTTGCATTTCTCCATCCAATTAGTAAGATTTCCTAAAACATCAGCCAAAAAAGCCTAACAACTTTGAAAAGAGACACGCTGCCACATATTTTGTAACCATATATCTACAAAGCTCACCTTTGGAGAAGATGTCGACGAAGGAGAACTTGAATCATCATGCTGCGACATTTTTTCTAACCGGCTGCAGTGTGCACGGAGAAGATGTCGTTCGCGTGGCCGGAGCAATACCCGAGACTGGCCGGAAAAGAAGGGAAGTTGTTTGAGAATGCTTGACGGAACAGAGCTACCGGAGACTGGCCGGAGTAGACGACGAATGACAGGGTATTAGCTCGAACGGGGTTAGCGTAGGGTTTTAGTGTGCTTTTAGCTCGAGCGGGCTTTGGCTAGGGCTTTTTAATATTTAAATAACCCGACGCTGTAGATTTAAAAGTTAGCTTATTTTTATATTAAAATAATCCAGCAGCCGGTTTTGTCAAAACCGGCTGATGGACTTAATTACCTCTAATTCACCTC
>NW_027434880.1:0-2396 GCF_044706935.1 Curcuma longa
GTTGTGTCATGTACACATCCTCTAGTAGGTTCCCATTCAGGAACGTAGTTTTAACATCCATCTGCCAGATTTCTTAATCGTGATATGCTGCAATAGCAAGCATAATCCGAATGGACTTAAACATCACTACTGGAGAAAAGGTTTCATCATAGTCAATACCATGAATTTGCTTGAAACCTTTAGCTACCAAGCGACCCTTATAGGTAATAAGTCCCTCCATGTCAGGTGGATCAACCAAAGTCCATACTTGGTTGGTGTACATGGAATTCATTTTGGATCTCATAGCCTCTAGCCATGACTCAGAATCTGGTCTCATCACAGCTTCTTGGTATATTAGAAGTATTAAAAAGATAATAAGTATTTAATTTAAGAGGCTAGTACCCGACTTCCGAGGTTGTCGTTAAATAAATCCAGGTGACCAATTCTGAGGTCTTAGCCCTGGTAAGACCAAGGTCTTTACCCACGTAGGACTGGTGGCTAGCTACCTCAGTTTCTATTAGGGAGCACGCTTTGGTACTAAGCCTAGGCCCAAGAGAAGATTATTATTATTTTGAAGTATTAAACTATACGTATTTGGACTAACGAAGCAAGTATCATTAAAGTTCAATTCAACAAGTTTAGCTTCCTTATTTCCGAGTTTAGCAAGTTAGAACTGTTTGTTCCTTTGAGAAATGTAAGATTTAGTTAATTGCTATATTCTTTGAGCATGGGATGTTATTCTCATATATATATGCATTTATGTGTTTTGTGAGTTAGATAGTGCTTACTAAGCATTGGCTTATAGTTGCATTTCCTCCTACTGCAGATAAAGAAAAAGGAAAGCTTATATGAAGGAAGGCGAAAAGGAGATGATGAATGTGTGATGTTGAGAATGGAAGCTTCGAGGACCTTGCTAAGAATTTAAATGGATGTTAATTTATTCTTTCTTCTGCTTTGAATTGTTAGAAGAATCTAGAGGTGGTACATATTATTTCTTGTTACTAGGATATAATAGATAGATTGAGCCAAATATACTCAATTAATACATTGGCCTTCTCCATATTTAGTCAATGATTACTATATTAACACTTTTGGTTCAATATAAAATTATGAACTCTAGAGTATTAGCCTACCAACTCATTTGATTCCTACCTCACGGTCTTACCTTCTAGCAATGGGATAAGATTCCATATGCCATTGTCCTTGATGGACTTTCATTTCTTCATTCGTGGAATCAATCCACTTCTGAGAGTTAGAACTTTCCATACATTGATAGAAGTTGATTGGATCATCTTTCATCACTCTAATGTCATCCTTATGTTCTTGAAAAAAATACACTGTAATCATCCAACACTGCACTTGTCCTTAGTCTAATGGATCTCCTTAATGGCATCGACTCTTGAGGTGATCGAGTTTGTTCTTCTGAAATAGTTTCTTAAATAGGAGGTTCTTTGACATTGTCTTGATCTATTATGTCTTGGACATGATCAAGAATAAAATCTTGACTAAGTTGAATAATATCTATGGGAATATCAATATATTCTTACTGAATTTTTCAAATGGATGGAAATTACCATGCTTATTGATTAATGTAAGATTGAATTCATAAATGTTGGTCTTTAGATGGTCTTAGTTATTTATCTTTTATGATCTTCTAAGTATTGCTAGAGAAAATAGGGACATGTATTTTATTTTATTTTGAATTTTCTTTGCTTATCCGAGACTCAAGTTGAAATATTTGAGAAAGAGAATTCTCTCTCGAAAGGTCAAGTGGAGGAACTCAATGACACATTGGAAATGTTCACCTCGGGCTTCAAGTATTTAGACATGATACTTAGGACTCAATGAGCTATGTATAAAATTAAGATCCAGACTTTGATTCAAAGCTAAGACTTGATATAGATCCTATATGCCTTAAGTTAATCGACATACTAGAAAACAAATCCAAGCATGAGTCCCAAAATCATTATTAATCAACAAAGTTGGACTTAACAAATATTGGATCCCCAATTGATATGTACATATGAACATGCATTAATATTTAGTAATTTTGTGATTTATGTATTGTATTGATATTTGTGTTGGTCCCTGATCTGGATGTATAGATGAAATGGAATCTAAGTGGATGGTCAAGATCAACTAGATCCAAATTAATGGTCAGAATGGTTGGAATAGATTGAATCACTAAGATCATCCAAATAACAACACTTGGATTAGATTACACCAAACTGAATCAACAATTAGAATTATTCTAGAGCTAGATTAACGATTGGAATCATGTTGGTACAGGGAGCACTGGATAATCGAACTTGTATTTTGATCATAGCAAAGGATTCAAGTTAAGATTGTGTTGTGTGTTGATGAGCTTATGTAAGTGTGTAGGTTGCACAGGAAAGTCCTAGTTGGAGGCTAGGTGA
>NW_027434881.1:0-1157 GCF_044706935.1 Curcuma longa
TAAGGTTGCGTACAATAGACCCTTCTCGGGACTCTGCATTGGTGGAAACTTCGTGCACCAGTCTGTCCTTTTAATCGTTATAGACCTCTTGATCGTGTACCCTTAAAAAAGATGAAAGCATATTGGTATCTCGTTTGGACAACAAAGTTGGACTCAAGGTGAGAGCCCTTGTTGAACTGTGCAGTGGTTATACTAAGAAGGCTTTATTCCTCACTAGTAGTTAATGCCTAGTTCCATCTTTAGCGAGGCCATGAACAACCTGCACTAAGTTGCTTCCTGTAGATATACAATTTTTGTTGTTTGTTTGTTTGTTTTTATTTTATTTTTATAGTTTCTGGTGCCATTTTCTATAAGAAATTTGGGATAGAAGGCAATTGGCACATTTTTAAGCTTGAAGTTGCAACGCTAAAAAGATACATTGTTTCCTACATTTTCTGAAGTTCATTTATTTAATTATCAAGAACCTATCAGTTTTTGAAACTGGAAGTGTCTCCATCAATGCCCTATCTCGCAATACAATCACTGTCATTATATTGATTATGATCAGTTGCAAATTACCTAAAGTTGTTATCTTGATTATTGTTCATTGTTACTAACCAGTTGCTGCTTTTGTAGGGATTTGCAGTGCCCAAGGAATCATAAGAAAAAGTTGTGAAGTTCGACTTTCATGCTGAGCTCAACCATGGTAGTGTTGTTATAGCAACAATAACAAGTTGCGCAAACACATCAAATCCAAGTGCCATGCTTGGTGCTGGACTTCTTGCAAAGAAGGCATGTGAATTGGGTCTTCAGGTTAGTTGATAAGGGGAGAAATATGTCTTTTCGTCCAAAAATTTTTTTTTCTAAAAGAAAAACAATTGAGGCCTTACTTAAATTGTAGTGACAATATTGTGAATTTGGATATTGTCTGTTTTCGCTATAAGATGATAGTTTGTTGGTGTTGTTTGTTATGTTTCTTGAGCATCTCATTGTATCTCATGCTTTGTGCAAATATATTTTTTTGGTACTTGCTGTATTCATATAGTGATCTTTCTTCCTTGATATTTTGGTTAAGCCTTGATTCTAAAAGAAAAACGGTCGAGGCCTTACTTAAATTATAGTAACAATATTGTGAATTTGGATATTGCCTGTCTTCGCTATAAGATGATAGTTTGTTG
>NW_027434882.1:0-3934 GCF_044706935.1 Curcuma longa
AGGGCGGGCGTTACATTACGGGTGACGTTTGATGAAGCCAAAGTAAATAACTCCTTATGTAGGGAACCATGGTGACTTCAGGTCTAAGGACTAATAGTCATATTAATAGCCACATGAGAAAGTATATGACACTCATATAACGATCCATGATACTTTCTTATGGCGGGTCATTCAGTATACATTCTCCAATGCATACCCATGTGTCAACTTGATATCTCATATCCATGACTTGTGAGATCAAGTCATCATGTTGACCTACATGCTAGTCTCGTCGTATTAACATTGTCCTTGAATGTTAATACTTGACTAGGAATCATTTAGAGTAGTATTCTCTATATCATCTCACTATTGATTCAACCAATCGATTGATATAGATACGAACTAGCTACTCAAGGACATTACTATACTTAGTTATTTGGCACCAATACAAGTCAGTATAATAACCATAATAAAATGCCTTTATAAATAGAAATATGATACAATGAGTCCATATAACAATCAGCCCAGACTTCACCTGGTGCACTTTGACTCTGCCAAGACTTCATGCCTAGCATCACTAGGACTTAACCTGTGTCTCCTGTAAGCTCAGTTCAACTTGGTTAGCCAAACCACATACTTAACTTGATCCTAGTTCCATAATCAAAACTCTGGTTCGATCTGCTAGTGCTTCCTGCACTAACAATCTCCCCCTTTTTGATTATGGCAACTTAAGGTTTCAAGTTAAGTTTAAATCACAACTTATATCATAAGTAAAACATGCATCACAAGTTATATCATAAGTAAAACATGCATCACAAGTAACATAAAGAAAATGCATGCACGTGTGTTACTCCCCCTGAATTCCTTACTCCCCCTGAATTCATTATTCTCCCCCTTTTTCAAGGAATTTTAAAATTTCTAAAAATCTAAAAATTTAACTTGAACCTTTTTATTTCTCTCCCCCTTTGACATAATCAAAAATATATAGTCTTTTGGGTAGAGTCCAAGCGTAACAAAAATTAGATAGACAAAAAAAAATTTCCTTTTTGGGGCGAGTGTCTGACTTAGGTTCTAGCTAACTACTAGAAAGTAGTAGCTTGACCCAGTTAGCCAAGTTAAAGTGTATCATCCCAATTTAAAAATTTTGTCTTTTATTTTGGGACACTTAACTTGATCAATTTGAGATTAAAGTCTAAGCTTTTGGTTCGATGCACTGACTTATAGCATCTTTTGGCTTAGACTAGAGGCCTATACATCTCACACCATTCTAAGTTTGTCAATCACAAACAAGGTATCTAGTGTGCTTTGTGAGATGTCCACCTAGATCTATAGGTACATGCTTTCTAGGGGGTTTGCTTCTAGTCTAGGGCTAAAACATTTCTTTTCTTTATTTTTGAAAACAAGTTAAAGCAAAATTAAAATTTTCAAAAATAAGTAGGGTTTTGAAAAGACTTTTGAAAAATATTTATAATAGATTTGAAAACCATGAGTTTTTGAAAACCAAAATTTCTTTTTCCTATTCTACTAAACATAACCCTAATTTTCTTCTAAGTATACTGAATTCTGATTCAGGTAGTGGTTTAGTAAAGATATCGGCTAAGTTGGATTTTGACTCGACGTAGTCGAGTACAATTTCTTCCTTAGCGACATGATCGCGTATGAAATGATGTTTAACTTCTATATGTTTGGTTCGTGAATGGTGTACAGGATTTTTAGTTAAGTTTATTGTACTTATGTTGTCAATTAGGACCTTTGTATTTTTATATTCTAAGTTGAAGTCTGTTAATGTGTGCATCATCCAAAGTAGTTGTGCAACACATTCACCTAGGGCAATGTATTCAGCTTCAGTTGTAGATAGAGCAACGCAATGTTGTTTTCTACTACACCAGCTAACTAGACATGGACCCAAGAACTGGCATCCACCGCTTGTACTTTTGCGGTCTAGTTTGCATCCGGCATAATCTGAGTCTGAATAACCAACTAGGTCGAAGTTATTATTCCTAGGGTACCACATTCCTACAGTTAAGGTTCCTTTGATGTATCTTAATATTCGCTTAACTGCAGTTAAGTGTGATTCCTTAGCGTTTGCTTGATATCTAGCACACATACCTACTGCAAATAATATATCTGGTCGACTTGCAGTTAGGTAGAGTAGACTTCCAATTATACTCCTATAATATTTTAAGTCTACTTGTTTTCCACTTGGGTCACTGTCTATATTACAATTTGTTGCAATTGGTGTGTTTATTTCTTTTGAATTTTCCATTCCAAATTTGAAAATCAGATCTTTAGCGTATTTACTTTGATATATATAATTTCCATCTTTAGTTTGTTTAATTTGAAGTCCTAGGAAGAAGTGAAGTTCTCCTACCCAACTCATTTCAAATTCCTTTTTCATTAAACTTATAAATTCTTTTAAGTATTTAGAGTTGGTTGATCCAAATATTATATCATCGACGTATATTTGGGCTATAAAGAAATCTTTTTCTATGTTTTTCACGAATAATGATGGATCTATTTGACCTTGTTGGAACCCTTTGGTTACTAGGTAGGTAGAAAGTCTTTCATACCAGGCTCTAGGAGCTTGTTTGAGTCCATAAAGAGCTTTCTTTAGTTTGAAGACATATTCTGGGTGATCTTTGTCTTCAAACCCTGGTGGTTGTCCTACATATACCTCTTCTTTTATGAAACCGTTTAAAAATGCGGACTTAACGTCCATTTGATAGAGCTTGAATCCTTTATGTGCTGCATAGGCTAACAGCATTCGTATGGATTCAAGCCTAGCTACGGGTGCATAGGTTTCGTCATAGTCTAGTCCTTCTACTTGGCTGAACCCTTTGGCTACTAGCCTGGCTTTGTTTCTAACTACTTCACCCTTATCATCCGTTTTGTTTCTAAACACCCATTTGGTTTCTATGATTGATTTATTTTCAGGTTTTGGGACTAAGTCCCAAACCTGATTTCTTTCAAATTGGGCTAACTCTTCTTGCATTGCTATGATCCAGTCAGGATCTGACAATGCTTCTTCTATGGCTTTAGGTTCTATATTGGAAATTAAGGCTATTTGACTTAGATTTCTGTAGGCAGATCTGGTTCTCACGCCTAAAGATGGATCACCCAAAATTTGGTCAGTTGGGTGACTTGCTCTAAGTCTGGGTGCTTGGGTTATATCAGGTTCAGTCCTATTGTTATTTTGAATTATGATTTCGTCATCTTCTTGGTCTTTTGTATTAATTTGATTATTTTGGTTATTAAATTTTATTATATCATCATTATTAATTTTATTTGTATTTTCTTCGTCAAAGATTACATTGGTAGTTTCTTCTACTTTTAATGTATCTTTATTGTAGACTCTATATGCTCTACTGGTGGATGAATATCCTAAGAATATTCCAGGGCTAGTTTTAGATGTAAATTTTCCTAAGTAGTCTTTAGTATTTAATATATGAACTTTACATCCAAATACTTTAATGTAATTTAAGTTAGGTATTTTATTGTTAAATATTTCATAAGCAGTTTTATTGTGTCTTTTGTTAATTAATACTCTATTTTGAATGTAACAGGCTGTGCTTATTGCCTCAGCCCAAAATTTGTTAGCTAGTCGGTATTCATTTAGCATTGTACGTGCGGCTTCTTGTAAAGTTCTATTTTTTCGTTCAACTATTCCATTTTGTTGTGGGGTTCTTGGACAGGAGAATTCATGGTGGTATCCGTTATCTTGACAGAACTTTGTGAATTTGGCATTTTCAAATTCACCACCATGATCACTTCGGATTCTTTTTATTTTTAAGTCTTTTTCATTTTCTAATAATTTACACAGTGTTGTAAAGTTTTCATAAGTTTCATCTTTAGTCCTTAAAAATTTTACCCAGGTAAGGATTTTGTTTGTTTTCCTTGTTGGCAAGCATTACATATTTCATTTTCTAGATTTATTAATGTTGGTAGTCCTTTAACT
>NW_027434883.1:0-1096 GCF_044706935.1 Curcuma longa
AAAGATCTCACCCTTTGGTAAATCAAAGCAATAATTACTACCTATAGGTTCCCATTTATTACATCGGGATTAAGAGTGCATAATTATAATAACAGAGGTCTTGTTCAATTTGTGAGTCAGTAAATTGAACAACCTCAATGGTCCTACTCAATACACACAAAGTGCACTAGTGTAATTCTACAGTCAAGACAGACAGTTACCGGATTACACTACAACCGTTCCTGATGGGTTGTCCAACATCATCTTGGTTGTGAGCCTTAGTTTATAATTCACAAGGAACTTGATAATCATGGTCTTCTGTGTCTCACAGACACCAAGTTATCTACAATGTAAATTAAGAGGACTTTATTGCAATACTTAACTAATGCAATCATTTGACCAAAACATGATTCTTTATTTCATAAATGTTTTATATACAAAAGACAAGTCTTTTTCAGTATACATCCTAACAGTATACTAACTAAACATTCGTAAAAGGAGATTTTACCCATTAATTTTATTTTCTGGTCAACCTATCTTTTTGACCAATAAAATTAATAGTTGGTCCTACTTTGGTCATGCATATTTAATAACAAGTCACGTTAGTGTGGACGTTTACTATTAATTACATTCTAAATGTGCACCATTACTTGGTATTAAGTCCACTAACCAGTGTCACGTATGCCACGTTAGTGTGGACATATACGCTAGCCAAACAGCTTCTTATAACCATCCCTAAGGAAGTTTGTTCTGGTGATTCTGCATACAGACCCATCCGTTGGGGAAGAAGGTCTAAGCCAGCACGCAAGTCTGTACGCATCACCTACAAACCAGTAATGGATACTGTGGGATTCGAAGAATCCCTCTCCCAATTAGTTTTTACTTTGAAGATTTTGAATTATGATCACATTAATAATTAATTCAATAAATTGATTTCCAGGCTGTGGCCTTAGACAAAATCAATTATTGAACTTCTTATTTATGCTTTCATAATAGATTCTAATTTCCTATCTAATCATGCTTGTATAAATAACTAGTTCCTAATTGATCTCCAGGCTGTGGCGAGGCTAAGGTCTTCTTGGATATGGAAGCAACCACCACTTCTAGACAAGATTCT
>NW_027434884.1:0-2981 GCF_044706935.1 Curcuma longa
TCACACATATAATGGCCACAATAGTTGGAAAATAATTATCCTGCAACACCGAGTTAATCTATTGCAAATTCTAACTATTGAATATATGTGACTAGCATGCAAAACTAAACCGAAGTAATTTTCCAGAATCGGAGAACCTACGCTCTGATACCATTTGTTGGCGTTCTGGATCTCCGTCCTGCGTTCCGGATTCTATCCGCTCCGAAAAGCATAGAACCCCACAGGACAAAAATTTTATCCCGCCTGGATCAATTGACAAAGTCTACAAAAGACTAAGTCAATCGATCCTTCAGGATCGCCGATTCCTAAATTACTTAACTACGGTTTTTATTCTAACAGTTCTATTACGATTTAAAATGCGGAAACTAAATCATACCAGAACCTTTTAGATGACCTCGGAATCTTCCTCTGTATTCCTAACTTCTTCCTGGACGTTGGGTGGACAACGGACCTCCAGAAATAAAGGAAGTTCAATCTCCGGATGATGAAACCTTGGATCGCCTTTCTTCTTCTCGCAGCAGCTTCGCCTTGTCTTGTCTCCTTGCTAGGATCCGGCCACCACCTTGGGAAGGAGGTTCGGCCACCTCAAGAGAATAAGGAGAAGGGAGCGGAGGAAGAAGAAGAAGAAGAAGAGGAAGAAGAGTTGGGCGGCGGCACTAAAGAAGGCTTGGGCTGGTTCACCTGGTTCACCTCGTGAACCGGTTCTTCCTTCCAAAGAGAATTAAAACCGAACCGGAGAGATCTCGTCCATCGGACGCGACTTAATCTCATCCAACGGTTCTAATCTATTCTCTTCTAATCTTCTTTATTTATTTCGATCCAATGGATGCAACTTGATCTAATCCCACGGATACAAGCTGATCTCATCCATTAACTCATCCTACGGTCGAGAACTAATCTCATCCAACGGTTGAGATTAAATCTCATCCGACGGCTGAGAACTAATCTCATCCGTTTGATTGCATCCTTTTGAAGATGTCTTTAGGCTACAGTGGGGACCTCGAGGAGGTATTGGATCTGGCCTTCTGATGGGTTTCGGATCCCGTATTCAACCCCGAATACACACCTACATCCATCAATAACGATCCATTCCACTAGAGGATCATTATTGCACTACCAATCCAATCCCCAAATTACGTTATGGGTTCCTTCTTATTATTTTATGCATTGCTCCCCGTGTTTAAGATATCGTATGTCCGTCAATTATCTGAGTTCACTGACAACTCAATAATCGACATCTAAGACCTTGAATAGTACCACTCAACCTTATTGTCAGCCGGACCAAGTCCACTTGCAAGATTTGACTTGACAATCCTTATGAGCTCTCCAAGGGGACATCATCAGCCCTACTGGGACACGGATTCCTTCTATAATTAATGGCACACCGTATAGATAGTAACATCACCCAACTTACCGAGAATATTTGATCTGACGGAAAGATCTCACCCTTTGGTAAATCAAAGCAATAATTACTAAGTATAGGTGCCCATTTATTACATCGGGATTAAGAGTGCATAATTATAATAACAGAGGTCTTGTTCAATTTGCGAGTCAGTGTAAATCGAACAACCTCAATGGTCCTACTCAATACACACAAAGTGCACTAGTGTAATTCTACAGTCAAGACAGACAGTCACCGAATTACACTACAACCGTTCCCGATGGTTTGTCCAAAGTCATCTTGGTTGTGAGCCTTAGTTTATAATTCACAAGGGACCGATAATCATGGTCTTCTGTGTCTCACAGACACCAAGTTATCTACAATGTAAATTAAGAGGACTTTATTGCAAAATAAACTATTGCAATCATTTGACCAAAATATGATACTTTATTTCATAAATGTTTATATACAAAAGAGCAAGTCTTTTCAGTATACTTAACAAGTATACGTGTCCTAACGTAGTGGGAGGGTTGTTAGACAACCTGATAGATTCATATTTTTGGGAGAGTCCTCGGACTTGGTCCCTGGTGAACATGAAGCTGATCCCTGGATTATGACGAAGCACTCCAAGATAAAGATGCAGCATCTTGGCAAAGTGCGATGAATTCTGAAATAGAATCTATGTATTCTAATAAGGTCTGGGAGCTTGTAGAGCCAGCAGATGGTGTAAAAGCCATCGGATGCAAGTGGGTCTACAAAAGAAAGAGAGGAGTAGACGGGAAGGTGGAAACCTTCAAAGCAAGGCTTGTTGCGAAAGGGTATACTCAGAAAGAGGGAATCGATTATGAGGAGACCTTTTCACCGGTAGCTATGCTTAAGTCTATAAGGATTCTCTTATCTATTGCTGCTCATATGGATTATGAGATTTGGCAAATGGATGTCAAGACAGCTTTCCTTAACGGAAGTCTTGAAGAAAACATCTATATGAAGCAACCAGAGGGATTCATTGCAAAGGGCAAAGAGCATCTTGTATGCAAGCTTAATCGGTCCATTTATGGACTGAAGCAAGCTTCAAGGTCTTGGAACATCCGGTTTGATGAAGTAATCCAGTCATATGGATTTATTCAATGTCCGGATGAGTCTTGTGTATACAAGAAGTGTGACGGAAACGTGGTGGTATTTCTTGTACTGTACGTAGATGATATTTTACTCATTGGCAACAATGTTAAAATATTATCAGACGTAAAGGTATGGTTGTCCAAGCAGTTCGATATGAAGGACTTAGGAGAATGCGCACATATTCTTGGGATCAAAGTTATAAGGGATCGCAAGAAAAGGATGTTGTGCTTATCCCAAGCTTCCTATATCGATACTATCCTAGCTCGTTTTAGCATGCAAAACTCCAAGAAAGGTTTTCTACCTTTTAGGCATGGAGTTCCTCTATCTAAGGAGATGTGTCCTAAGACACCAAAGGAGATAGAGGACATGAAGGCGGTTCCTTATGCTTCAGCAGTAGGAAGCCTAATGTATGCAATGCTATGCACGAGACCGGATATCTGCTTTGCCGTGGGCATGGTTAGCAGATATCAAAGTAATCTCT
>NW_027434885.1:0-1425 GCF_044706935.1 Curcuma longa
TGTTAGGAAGTATACTGAAAAGACTAGCTCTTTTGTATATAAACATTTATGAAATAAAGTATCATGTTTTGGTCAAATGATTGCAATAGTATATTTTACAATAAAGTCCTCTTAATTTACATTGTAGATAACTTGGTGTCTGTGAGACACAGAAGACCATGATTATCGGTCCCTTGTGAATTATAAACTAAGGCTCACAACCAAGATGGCTTTGGACAAACCATCGGGAACGGTTGTAGTGTAATTCGGTGACTGTCTGTCTTGACTGTAGAATTACACTAGTGCACTTTGTGTGTATTGAGTAGGACCATTGAGGTTGTTCGATTTACACTGACTCGCAAATTGAACAAGACCTCTGTTATTATAATTATGCACTCTTAATCCCGATGTAATAAATGGGCACCTATACTTAGTAATTATTGCTTTGATTTACCAAAGGGTGAGATCTTTCCGTCAGATCAAATATTCTCGGTAAGTTGGGTGATGTTACTATTTATACGGTGTGCCATTAATTATAGAAGGAATCCGTGTCCCAGTAGGGCTGATGATGTCCCCTTGGAGAGCTCATAAGGATTGTCAAGTCAAATCTTGCAAGTGGACTTGGTCCGGCTGACAATAAGGTTGAGTGGTACTATTCAAGGTCTTAGATGTCGATTATTGAGTTGTCAGTGAACTCAGATAATTGACGGACATACGATATCTTAAACACGGGGAGCAATGCATAAAATAATAAGAAGGAACCCATAACGTAATTTGGGGATTGGATTGGTAGTGCAACAATGATCCTCTAGTGGAATGGATCGTTGTTGATGGATGTAGGTGTGTATTCGGGGTTGAATACGGGATCCGAAACCCATCAGAAGGCCAGATCCAATACCTCCTCGAGGTCCCCACTGTAGCCTAAAGACATCTTCAAAAGGATGCAATCAAACGGATGAGATTAGTTCTCAGCCGTCGGATGAGATTTAATCTCAACCGTTGGATGAGATTAGTTCTCGACCGTAGGATGAATTAATGGATGAGATCAGCTTGTATCCGTGGGATTAGATCAAGTTGCATCCATTGGATCGAAATAAATAAAGAGGAATAGAAGAGAATAGATTAGAACCGTTGGATGAGATTAAGTTGCATCCGATGGATGAGATCTCTCCGGTTCGATTTTAATTCTCTTTGGAAGGAAGAACCGGTTCACGAGGTGAACCAGAGTTGGTTCATTGAACCACACACCCAAGGGATTAGATCAGGGCCGTTGGATCGAATCAATTAAGTTATATTAAAAAAGATTATATTAGAACCGTTAGATGAAATTAAGTTGCATCCGACGGATGAGATCTCTTCGGTTCGATTTTATTTTCTAATTTAATATAAAATTGGTTCAAGGATTAAATTAATCTATCCATAAAGTGGTCGGCCACTTTAGATATG
>NW_027434886.1:0-1422 GCF_044706935.1 Curcuma longa
GGTAGTGCAATAATGATCCTCTAGTGGAATGGATCGTTATTGATGGATGTAGGTGTGTATTCGGGATTGAATACGGGATCCGAAACCCATCAGAAGGCCAGATCTAATACCTCCTCGAGGTCCCCACTATAGCCTAAAGACATCTTCAAAAGGATGCAATCAAACGGATGAGATTAGTTCTCAGCCGTCGGATGAGATTTAATCTCGACCGTTGGATGAGATTAGTTCTCGACCGTAGGATGAGTTAATGGATGAGATCAGCTTGTATCCGTGGGATTAGATCAAGTTGCATCCATTGGATCGAAATAAATAAAGAGGAATAGAAGAGAATAGATTAGAACCGTTGGATGAGATTAAGTCGTCTCCGATGGACGAGATCTATCCGGTTCGGTTTTAATTCTCTTTGGAAGGAAGAACCGGTTCACGAGGTGAACCAGACATGGTTCATTGAACCACATGCCCAAGAGGATCAATCATGGCCATTGGATCGAAGAGATCAAGTTATATTAAAGAAGATTATATTCGTAACCGTTAGATGAGATTAAGTTGCATCCGATGGATGAGATCTCTTCGGTTCAGTTTTATTTTCTTTTTAATATAGAATTAATTTATGGAATTAATAAATAATGGCCGGCCACTTATAGATAAGGTTGGAATTATTTTTTTAATTAATTCCAAAAAGATATAACGGCTAGAAACCAAGCAAGTCAATCTAAGGGCCCAGATCTAAGAGGTTTCTATAATTTAGAATTGGTTCGCGGAATCAATTAAAATTATAGAAAAATTTAGAATTGGCAAGGATAGACTTGGTTTGGGCATGAGGGCTATAAAAGGAGAGGGGGTGGGCGGCACAAGGATATACAACAAGAGAAGAGAGATCGAAACGATTCGAAAGCCTCTCCTTCTCCTCTTGGTGCCGCCGGCCCTAACCCCTCCTCCTTCCCTTTTTCCTTCTTCTTCTTCTTCCACCGCCCCTTCTCCTTCTTCTCTTGAGGTGGCCGAACCTCCTTGTCCAAGGTGGTGGCCGGATCTAAGCAAGGGAACGAGACAAGGCGAAGTTGCAGCAAGAAGAAGAAACGAGATCCAAAGCTCCATCATCCATAGGTTGCAGATCCTTTGCTTCTGGAGGATCGTTGTCCACCCAACGTCCAGGAAGAGGATAGGAATACAGCGGAAGGCTCCGAGGTCATCACAAGGTTCTGGTAAATTTTTTTCCGCAATTTATTATCATACTAGAACTAGTGATATAAACCGTAGATAATAATTTAGGAATCGGCGATCCTGAAGGATCAATTGACTTGGTCTTTTGTAGACTTTGTCAATTGATCCAGGGCGGGATAAATTTTTGTCCTGTGGGGTTCTATGCTTTTCGGAGCGGATAGAATCCGGATCATAGGACGGAGATCCAGATCGCCAACACAA
>NW_027434887.1:0-2139 GCF_044706935.1 Curcuma longa
ATGTTGAAGATCGTGAGATGGCTAGAGGGGGGGTGAATAGCCTTCTTTTCGCGAATCGAAAGTTTTTCTCCTACAAGAGATTAGTACGCAGCGGAATATGGGAAAAGAAACAACAACTAAAAACACAAACCAAAGAAACCAAAGATGTACGAGGTTCGGGGATAACTTGCCCCTACTCCTCGGCGTGTCCGTGAGGTGGACGAAGCCTTGATCTTCGGTAGATCACACCCCGGTAAAAACCGACTAAATAATACCTCCTTCTCGGTGGAGAGACCTCTCCACAACAACTCTCAAAACAAGTATGAAATGAAATCACAGAGAGAAGAAGAGGAGCTGGAGGCAGTTAACAGAATGAAGACTTATAGCACCACTGCCTCAATCACAACACCAGGATCAGAAGAAAGCACCCGAGAGCTAGCACCCAAGAGCAAGGACACCACCTCCTTCTCTTTGCAACACCTCAGGCACAGAAGCAATGAACGCACAAGCAGAGAGTTCACAATTCACAGAGTCACCCCTTCTCCTTGCTGAACTGCTCTCTACATCACATTCTCCTTTTATCTTCCTCTCTTCAAGCACATCTACTGAGCCCCTAAGCCCTCCGGCACATCCCAGTCTTCGTACCAGTTGCCAGTAGCCAGTAGCCGTTTTACCTGTTCTTTCATTTGAATTCAAACTTATCTGCAAGCTCAGAGATGGGTTAGCTTTGAATTCAAACATATTAGCAGAGCGTATCAGAAATCAGAAATGAGCAAGACAGCATGTCAGAAATAGCTTAATCGATCATGCCATCGATTAAACATCGCGATTTATTTCTCAACAAACCGTGTAATCGATCGATCCTAAGCACTGATCGATTACCACAGACCTTAATCGATTGGCTGATCGATTAAGGAATGGTAATCGATCAGGTGATCGATTACCGATCGCTAATCCCTTTCTCACTAAAGCGTGTAATCGATCAACTAATCGATTACCATTGACCACAATCGATTACCCAATCGATTATGGTGTGTTCTGTGAGTTTTCCGAATTCTTACAGTAATCGAATGTTTCTGTAATCGATCCGGTGATCGATTACACTGAGGTGAATTCGATTCCTCCCTTGGTCAACTTGTGTCTCACCCAAGCCAACTATATTGGACCATGTATCCAGAGACTAGGCTCCCAAACCTTCTTCGATCATAGTCCGGTACAGAGAACGAGCTACCGAACCCTCTCTGACCTAATCCGGAGAACGAGCTACCGAGCCCTCTCCGACTCCATCCGGTCCAGAGAACGAGCTACCGAGCCCTCTATGACCTAGTCCGGAGAACGAGCTACCGAGCCCTCTCCGACTCCATCCGGTTCAGAGAACGAGCTACCGAGCCCTCTCTGACCTAGTCCGGAGAACGAGCTACCGAGCCCTCTCCGACTCCATCCGGTTCAGAGAACGAGCTACCGAGCCCTCTCTGACCTAGTCCGGAGAACGAGCTACCGAGCCCTCTCCGACTCCATCCGATTCAGAGAACGAGCTACCAAGCCCTCTCTGATCTAGTCCAGAGAACGAGCTACCGAGCCCTCTCCGACTCCATTCGATTCAGAGAACGAGCTACCGAGCCCTCTCTGATCTAGTCCGGAGACCGAGCTACCGAGCCCTCTCCGACTCCATCCGGTCCAGAGAACGAGCTACCGAGCCCTCTCTGACCTAATCACCAAGTGTCCGGTCAACCATGACCCCCGGAGAACGAGCTACCGAGCCCTCTCCGACTCCAATCACCAAGTGTCCGGTCAACCATGACCCACTTGGACTTTTCGTCTCGTGCCAAGTGTCCGGTCCTCCATGACCTACTTGGACTTTTCGTCTCATGCCAAGTGTCCGGTCCTCCATGACTCACTTGGACTTTTCGTCTCATGCCAAGTGTCCGGTCCTCCATGACCCACTTGGACTTTTCGTCTCGTGCCAAGTGTCCGGTCCTCCATGACCCACTCGGACTTTTCGTCTCGTGCCAAGTGTCCGGTCCTCCATGAGTATTCAGTCAACATTGATCTATTCGACTTCTAATCAACATATTGATCAAACATCAAAATCCAACTCGAGTCAACCCGAGTTTGACCAATCTGGTCAACATTGACCTGAGGTTGATTGCACCAACAATC
>NW_027434888.1:0-1917 GCF_044706935.1 Curcuma longa
CCCCCCCCCTCTAGCTATTCAACCGATCCTAACATGATCATCTTCTCCCATAGATCCTTTGCATTAATGAAGGGCTGACACAATTTACTTCTTTTTTTTGTCAAACCACATTGGAGAATTTGGGTCGCCTTAGCATCTGCTTCGATTTTTTGTTTTGTGACGTTGTCCCACTTCTCGCATCCCAATGGCATTCCATGCTTGTTGGTCGGGAGTGTGAAACTAGTTTGGATGATGATCCATATGTCCACTTGAGTTTTTAGGTGGAACTTCATTCAACTTTTCCAATAGTCAAAATCATTTTTGGAGAAGAGCTAGGACTGAGTAGTGTTGTAGCCCTCTTGATGTACCATTTTGAATGCTACACAAATAAAAATAAAAATATTTCAAGACTTTATCTAGTAGTGAGGGAAGAATAGAGTACTCGAAGGAAAAAGTCACTCAAGTAGTGTTGCATAGATTTTGAGCAGTTTAGAAAAATAAAAAATTAGTCAGAAGAGGTAATTGCACCAATTCTGGCAAAGAATAAAAAAATCAAAAATGAATAAAGAAATCAAGCTCAATTGGTGGTTGCACCTTTTTCAAACACCCCACTTCGATTCCAATTATAGGATCGATGAGGGCGCTAGAGATGGGGGTGAATATCAATTTTTAAATTTTCATTCACTTTTGTAAAACATATTTTTTTTTATCAAAGTAGCGAGCGAAAAGTGAAGAGAACATAAAATAGAAGACATGTTTCTTTTTACTTGTTTTGCAGCCTACGGCTGCTACTCCAAGGCCTACGGTCGTTGATTGCTTCAGACGGGCAATATATTAAAGTCCTCCTTCTCAAAAAGAGGGAGGTTTGCCTTACAAAGGATAGGAACCAGTAATAGATTTTACTGATCCATTTCAAAAGAAAGCACAAAAAGATAAGAAAAACTAATGAAAAGCTACTAATGAGGATTTAAAACTTGAGCACAATCGAAGCAGCACGTTGGTGTTGTATCATAATTTTAGAGTAGAATGTGAGTATGAGGTAGTGAAAATTATTGTTCTAAAGGTATTGGTCGCAACTTCTTGTATAAGTCATTCCAAGGACCTAGATCCCTTTTCGAGCGCCTCAGTTCGATTTGATCCGATCCACTATCATCACGATCGTCTCCATCTTTGGGTGCCTGGACTGCTGATCTGGGGAGAGTTAGGCGAAGTGATCTGATTCATATCTTATTGTGACTTATCCATCCTCAGGAGCTTGAATCCCATCTAGACACTTGGATGCTGACGTGCTTTGTCCAACTAGATTCTACCAACTCACAAGGTTGAGTTCGCAACTATCCAGACCTCTGGGCGCTTGGAACCCATTTGGTTGTCTGAAGTGAACTTGTTCCAGCCACCTTCCAATTTAAGTTCATGCATCACAAAGTTAGCACAGCATGCATAGTATTTAAATGGTGACAATCTTTCAACTATCTGGTCTTGACTTTTGGATTTCCTATAAAACTCTATGTCAAACTGATGTCTACTATTCTCTTCAGGGGAATGCATCCTCACCCATTTTTCTTAGGAGAGTTTACTTGGTGTGAAACCTTAGTCCTCCACATCCTGTTTAAACTTCTTGCTCAGCCTCGATCCTCGACCCTCAATCTCTAGTCCAACATGATCTTGGTCCTCCAAACCCCATCAAGTCCCTCCACTTAGTGTCTTTGATCCTGCTAAGATTTCCTTGTCTAGCCATGGTCCAACTGACCCACTATGGTTTTCCTTTGTCTAGCCATGGTTCAACTGATCCACTAGAAGTTTCCCTTACCTAATCATAGTCCAACTAATCCACTAGGACTTTTTCTTACCTAACCTCCAGTTTGGACTTTTGTGGTTATGCCACCTGCTGTAAGATATCAAAAAATTTTAACATAAATATGAAAAATATTCGTCTCA
>NW_027434889.1:0-1124 GCF_044706935.1 Curcuma longa
CGAAGACGAACCAAACGAAACTTGTTTGGATCAAATCAGAGGTCGTTTGACCCCTGAACCAAGCGAACCAAACTCCAACCGGTTTGCTACAGTACCGGTTCAAGTTTGATGGAGGTTTGACTTGAGTTCGGTCGATTTGGGTTAAGTCGTTTGGTTCGGTTTAGTCAATTGAGGCTTTTGGTTCGGGTTGAGCTCGGTTCAATATGGAGCCGGTTCATTTGAGGAATAAAAACCTCTCCTCGCATTTTCCGCCGAGATTCCGATCGCGCCGTCTCTCATTGGCTTCTCCGATCGCGAGCTCTTCTCAGTCGCCGTCGGCCGTTCGCCCTTTTCGATTCCGAGCATTGACGCTGCGTTCCTCATCGTAGTTGACCGCCAGAGGGCGACTCCGCCGCTTCGATCTTCTTCGTTGCTGCCGATTTCGAGCCGACGCTGCCTCCTTACAATATCCGCCGGCCGTTGATACTTCTTCGTTGACCCTGTTCGTTTGTAGTCGACGCCGCCGGAGGTTTTCTTTCCAGCTTGTCAAGACGCTGGAGTCGATCGACGCTTTCGTTTCCTTCTCGGTGTTTTCCTCCGCCGGAGCAGCAAGGTGAGCTGTAGTGAGGAATTTTTGACTGGTTGTCGGCTACATGGTGGTCAATCTCGTTATGTTTGTTGATCGATTATTTCTCCTCAGATTGTGGATTTGAGTTCTTGCCGGTTTGATCGTGATTTCAGATCTGGGATGATCTTGATTCGGTCGGCAGCTTGATTGGGCTGGGCTAGGGCAAGGATTTGCTAGGACATTGGAGAAGCCACTGATTTGCCGATGAGCTATTGGAGAATAATTCCTAGTTTGATTTGAGTTTGCTTTAGGTTATGGATATTGATTTACCATGGTTGTGTTGAGCTCCGGTTGTATAGGTTGCCGGTGGATTTCTGGAGCTGAGCAGGGTGAAGGGTCTAGGAATTTGATCAGACCAGATTGTGGGGTAAGACCTCTTTTGTTTGGATTTGTTTTTATATGAATTAGTCAGATTTGAATGAATAATATGATGTAAAGGATAGATCGGAGTTGATTGCTTGTGGAAAAACATATTTATAGGTGTGTGTGGAAATTCCTGATCTGGGACCGAGCCAGA
>NW_027434890.1:0-1377 GCF_044706935.1 Curcuma longa
TGTAACGCCCGCCCTTACACAGAGCCTTGATGGACGCTACAGTTATTACATTCATACATCTTATATCACATACGAAGAACCACGAAACTATGCAGCGGAAAAACATAAAACATGTATATATGACCGTGGTTTCATATATGATAAATAAACATATATATTATCATGCATCTATTGTCTATCTATTAAGTGGATATTAACAACATCTTAGCAACAACATTCAACATAAAGTTAATTCAGACAATCAGCATGCAACTATAAATTCATATTGCCGAGCTTCGCCAAGTCACTATCACACACATTCTCATCAGCCTCTTCCTACTGCTTCCCATTATTTAGTGACTGCTAGAGGGATCTGCAACATAAGAAAGTATCTATAAGCACAAGGCTTAGTAAGCTCCTTTTCTACTCACAAAACCCATACGTCACATAAAGCATAACATTTCATAAACATATAAACATGGAAACATTTAAGCATTGCATAAAGCACATAAACATTAATCTTTCATCCTTAGCATTTGAAATCATAGATATACAATTGATGAAAAATGCCTTTTAAACATAATATCATAATAGATCAACATAATCATCATCATCATTGTTTGGGATCCCCGGCTTGGTACCAATGCGCGCTCCCTAATAGAACTGGGGTAGCGAGCCACCAGCCCTACGAGGGTCTTACCATGCCCAAAACCTTGGAATTGGTCACCTGAGTAGACCTTGGTCTTATCAGGCCCAAAACCTTGGAATTGGTCACCTGGATTTTCTTTAACGACAACCTTGGAAGTCGGATACCAGCCATGCATTAAAGTAAAATAGTGTTGAACATGCTTCCTTTCATCTTTATCATGAATGTTCCTTTCATTTCTTTTAAAAGACCTTGGTCTTTAGCATAGCTTAATGAACATTCATGCATCTTTCATTTCATATAGCATGTTACATCATTCATTTCATATAGCATGTTACATCATATCATGATCTCATTGTTAAGCCTTGGCATGAGATAAGACATAACATTATGATTAACATTATTCCAATTGGATCAACCCTAACCTTCCCTTAAGGTGATCAAACATTCATATTATCCTAAACCATGGTATCCCATTCCATTTCATTTAAACATTTTACCATTATTCATTATACTTGAAACCCTAACCCAACTAAATCCTAGTCTCTTAGGATCAAAGTCTTCTTAGGGTTCTCAGGTTTAAACATGAACTTTGATATCATTGGTTACACTTCTAATAACATTTAAGCCCTAATCCAAGTTTGGCCGAACTTGGTAAACATGCAAGTATAGGGTTTAGCTACATGAACCTTTAACCGACCAATCTAGAAGGCTTAATCTGTAACGCCCGCCCTTATCAGAGCCTTGACGGA
>NW_027434891.1:0-1758 GCF_044706935.1 Curcuma longa
AACTATGAGGGCAACTTAAATCCGTTTCTGGAAAAATTTTTGTTCTGTAAGAATTCACCGGAACGGGTTTCTTCAGTGTTCCCAACACCGCCGACGAGCCTCATCCAGCTGCCGGAATATGCCCAATCGGCCGGCTTCCCACTCCTAATGGATCTGGGATGCAATGGAGTCGATTTGGGTGGAAGACGTTACCATGGAGTTACGTCGCCGAGCAGGGGCTGGCTTCTCGCGGGGACGATGAACAGTGGTGGCGCAGCCACTGTTCATCGGGTTTTAATTTTGGGTTTTATACGGCTGATTAACCTTTGAATCTGGGCCGTTGATTTCTGATCTGATGGTCTGGACTTGATCTAAAGCTTGGAAAAATTTATGGATCTTGATCAGACTTCAGTTAGGTTATGTCCTTCATGTGGCTAGATCGATTTGGGCGAACTTGGCTCGATTCAATCGCGGTTTGACTCGAACTTGATCCGATTTGAGCCCTACAATCAATTAAACTCAATTAATGCAAAAATTCACCATTAAATCATGAAAATTATAATCAAGCCTCAAATCATGCAATATATGACAAATACAAACGAATCGATTCATTTCATAATTTATTTTCATGTAAAAGTCTAAAAATAAATCGATTAAAATCATAAAAATCCTAATTCATCACTTTTCCATCATCCTTTTGATATAGTGTGTCGTTTCTTTGGGTGTCATCTCTTCATCACTATCGGAGGACTCTTGCTCGGATTCGGATGATTCTTCTTTCTCCTTCTTTTTCTTCTTGTCCTTCTTACCTACAAGTAAAGCAATATCTTTCTCTTTTGTGGACAAGTTAGCTTGCTCATGTAACTCAAACTCACAAAATAATTCATCTAGTTTTATGGT
This sequence comes from Curcuma longa, assembly GCF_044706935.1. Lineage (NCBI taxonomy): Eukaryota > Viridiplantae > Streptophyta > Magnoliopsida > Zingiberales > Zingiberaceae > Curcuma > Curcuma longa. The sequence continues at coordinate 880 of NW_027434891.1, forward strand.
AGACAAGTCCCTTGATACTTTATAAGCATCGACCATTGATGCCCATAGAGTAGTTTGGGGGAAGGCTTGTAGCACATACCTTACTAGATCTCGGCTTTCAATCTTTTCACCAATGACATGGAGACCATTTACGATCTCCTTGAACCGTCCATGCATTTGACTCACATTTTCGTTAGTCCTCATTGAGAATGATTGAAGTTGTTACCACCAATAAATCTCTTTTGGCTTGCCTTGTTTCGCTTGAGCCCTCATTGAGTTCAATGAGTTTTTCCGACAGTTCTTTGGCCGAGTCGAATAGACCAACCTTGCTCAATTGTTCTTTGGAGAGTCCGCATTGCAAGGTTGTTGTGGCTTTCGCATTCGCTTGTGCCTTCTTGCATATATCCTTTGACCAATCCTTTGTAGGAAGAGGTTTTCCAGAAGCATCCTTTGGCTTTTTGAATCCATCTATGATACTAAACCAATTATCAATATCATTCATCAAATAATACTCCATCCTACCTCTCCAATAGGCGAAGTCGTTGCCATCGAAGTAGGGCAGTCGTGCGGTGCTGTATCCCTCTTGAAACGCCATTAATGATTCTTTCGGTTGAATGTTAGTTCGCGCGAAAGGAACCTGCTCTGATACCACCTGTTAGGATCGAGGCGTTCGCTAGAGGGGGTGAATAGCATTTTTGATCTTTCTCTGCGAGATTGTTAGCGGAAGCAAAATAATAATAATAAAGATATAAGACAAACGCTATCCCGATTATTTACTTGGTATCCACCTCAACGAGGTGACTAACCCAAGGATCCATACACACAGCCGATGATTCCACTATGAAAATAACCTCCTTCTCAAAGCAAGCTTCGAAGGTGGAGAAATCTTTACAACAAAGT
>NW_027434892.1:0-3411 GCF_044706935.1 Curcuma longa
GTGATAAGTTGGGTTTGTTATGCATTTTATCGCTTTATGTTGGGGTTTTACATGAAAAACAAATGGTTTAATGAAGTGATTGGAGTATATTTGTCATATGTTGCATAATTTGATGGTCAATTATATTTCTGTAATTTAATGGTTAATTGTACATTAATTGGATTTGATATGTTATAATCATGGGCATAAACTAGATTAGAAATTGCATCAAATCAGAAAAAAAAAAAGAAAACAGAATGGAAAAAAAATCAGAATTTCAGAACACATTTTCAAGTGGTTAGTGTATCAAAACCTTGATAAGCTGATTAATACTTGTGAAAGTTGATGCAATTCAAGCATTCTTTAGACAATGAACTCAGATTCTCCTTTGGATTGTGGGACGCAAATTAAAAAAAAACAGCAGCAGGAATAAAAACAGATGGGCTGTAATTCATGCTGGAACTGACTTAAGCAGATTGGAGTGAAACTGAGTTCAGTTAAGGTCTTTGTATTCTGTTAAAAAATGCAGGAATTCTGTTTTGAGTTGTTTTTCAGCTGTTTTGGAATTGTTTGAGCTACTGATCTGAATTCGAATTGTAGGGAAATTGTAGTATGATGAACAATAGAAATCAAGTGACAAACTGGAAGAAATAATGGAAGAAAAGGGAAAGACAGTAGGAAGAAAAGAAATCCAGAAAAACAGAAAAATGCAGAAAATTCAGTTATTTTTCAGCTGGGTTTTGAAAATTGTTTGAGCACTGATTTGAGCTCGAAATGCAGGGAAATTGCAGTATGATAAGCATTAGTAATCAATCTTCATTATGGAAAAAGAATGGATGAAAAACAGTGAAGAAATTGAGAGAAAAAGGAAAGTATCAATTTGGTTTTGAATTGTTTTTGGATTTAAAGTTGCTATTGATACTTTGCAATTATGGTTTCATGTTCATTGAATTTTGCTTGCTGATGATTGATTGCTATTTCTTATCTCTTTTGGAATTTAAATGTGAAGGAATTGGGTTTGTTTGAATGAAGGGAAACAAAAGATAGCATATTTGGTGGAATTTGAGGCAAAATGAGGAAAAGAGGAGAAGTTTGTATCAAGGAGGGAATTGAAAGAGTTTAAACCAGAATTTTTTCATGGAATTGAAGAGTAAACAGAAACAAATGTGTTACAAAAGAAATGAAATAGAAAAGAGGGCAAGAGGTCATTGGTTAGCATTTAAGTATATCCATATCTACCACTACCATGCATTTTCTTTAAAGTTCCTTTTCTTAACCTTGTTCTTTCTAAATTCTTATCTCATTTGTTTCAGTTCATGATTTGCTTATTGTCTTCAATAATCCTTAATAGGTGTGGATTCCAAAATCAAGAATGCTAGTGGAGAGTAGAAAACAAGCAAGCCTATGGAAGTGCATGAAACTTAAGTTGCTTGAGTGAGCCCTACTTTACTTGATCATGAATTAGAATTAGGGTGAGAGCCACTGATTTATCTACTGAAAACAACCTTGTGAGATTGAGTGTGGTGCATTTATCTTAATTAGTCATGAAGGATGAAACTTGCTAGGTGGTTAACCAAGTACAAGGGTTTAGTTTATGGACTTAAACTTTTGAGATTCTACAACTTTAGATAATTCTCTTTCAATTGTTTTCTAACTTTGATTGAAGATGATCTAGGGGGGTACGATAGTAGGAGTTTGTTAGTTTTATTGTTTTGGCTTGAGCGGGACGCACAAGGCTAAGTGTGGGGGAATTTGATAAGTTGGGTTTGTTATGCATTTTATCGCTTCATTTTGGGGTTTGCATGGAAAATAAATGGTTTAATGAATTGATTTGAATATATTTGTAATATGTTGCACAATTTGATGGTCAATTATAATTTCTGCAATTTGATGGTTAATTTTACATTAATTGGATTTGATTTTGTAGGACTCGAGTTGAACCAAGATGGAACCCAAATTGAGATCGAGTTAAATTGAGCCAAGATTGACCAAATTGATGGATCCAACTTCATGAATTAAGACCCAAGTTTGATTTGGACTGAACCCGTGTGAATTGAAGTCGAACCGGAGTCGAATTGGAGCTGAACCGGCTTGAATTGAGCTTAAACAGGGCTGAACCGGCGCTGGATTGGATTGAACCCGGGCAAACAGGAGCTGAACCCGGCTCAGCACAGGAATTTTCAAATCCCAGTTATAACGAGAAGTTTCACTGTAGCGTCGGTGTCGCGTAACTACTGTAGCTTCGGAGTTTCTGCTCCGTTGTTTTCGTTCCGCTTCTGTTCTTTTCGTCATTTTCATCGCCAGAACCTCAGATTTTCTTCTTCCAATTTGTTTTCCGAATCCTAAGAATGGTCTACAAGAAAGATTCAGCTTCAACTCGGATCGATTAGCTCTGGTGAGGGTTTCAACAGAGTTTTTCGTTCTGTCGCAGATTTCGGCTGTGATCTCTTGATTCGAATCGATTGAATCGATCAAAGGCAATAGGAGGGGTTCTTCGAAGGTCTTTGAAGATTTCTGAGCTTAGAATTTCACGCGATCAAAAGGAGATAAGTTAGATCTTCAGCTTGGATTGGCTCTGTTCTGTGCATCGCAAGAGGGTTTCGGGCGCTGCATTGGATTGGATCTGATTTCATTTGAATTGATGCTGTTTTAATGAGATGTTCTTATGGATTTCTAGTCTCTGATTAGCTCTTGTGTGACGGCAAGAGGGAGATCCAATTGTAAAGGGAAGAAACTGAGTTAAATTCGGTTTTTCTGTTGAAGTTCATCTCTGTTCTGTCTGAATATTTCTGAATCTGATTTTCTTGCAATTTGAATCTGCTTCGATTGAATTTCTTTGAGCTTGCTGATCTGTTGATTGCATTACTTTTGGTTTTTACTTTGTCCTACTTAGAAGTTTCCATAGATTTGATCAATTTAGGATTTGGTTTTTGAACGGTTAAATCTGAAGTTACCATTCACTGTAGCGTATCAGTTTACTATGTAGCGTATCAGTCTAAGTTTTGTTAATTCAGCAACAATTGAAGTTAAACAATAGTTCATTGAATTAGAGTAATGGATGCTTGTGTCATACAATTGTCAGAGTTCATGGATTGCATTTCATTTAGCTTAATTTGTTCATATTGTTGTTTCTTTCTTGCATGGTTTATGAAGTTAAGTCATGTTCCATTAGTTTAAAGTGTTGTTGAGTTTAAGTTTCAGTTCTTAAGTTCTAGTCCTTGCACTGCTGCTTTAAATTGAATTCATGTTTCTGAGTTTTTATTTTTGAAATTGTTCAAGTTGCAATTGCTTGTTAAACCTTAGTTTGATTCCATGGTCTTGTTGTTGATGGTTGTTTTAGTGTCTTACTTTTAGTTCTAAGTTGTTCCTTGTTTTTGAATTCATGTTTCTTGTCATTTCCGTTAAAAAACACCAAAACCCCCCATTTCACAG
>NW_027434893.1:0-1366 GCF_044706935.1 Curcuma longa
TTGGTGTTGGGTCCAAAAGGATGTTCGTATCTCCACAATGGCATGATATTGTCCACTTTGGGCCTAAGCCCTCATGGCTTTGTTCTTGGGCTCTCCCCAAAAGGCCTCATGCCAATGGAGATACTTTCCATCCTTTTAACCCCATGATCTTTTCCATGTGCTTTAGATGTGGGACTATGTTTGCACCCTTGCAACCCAACAATCTCCCCCTCAAACAAAGGACCACAGGCCCCCCCTGAATCCTCGACCCACCAGGACTTTTTCACCTAGCCGCAACTAGGACTTTTTGCCCCTCGGTCCACCCGACCTACTAGGACTTTCACCTAGTCGCAACTAGGACTTTTTGCCCCTCGGTCCACCCGACCTACTAGGACTTCTCACCTGGTGTCTGGTCCTCTTGATTCAGACACGGGAGCACCCACTTCCTTTGTTTAAGGTTCAAAGCACATGGTTAGATCTGGATCATGGCTCATCCGGCGGTTAGTCCGGTGAAGAGCGGTCTTGGGAGGCAACCCAAGGGTTTTGTTTAGTTTGCATTTCATTTCATGTTCATACCATATACTTTTTATTTGTTTCAATGCGTTTTGTTGAGTTCTAATAAGTTTTCCTTATTTTTGCAGGGAATTTCAGAGTTTAACAAGCAATAAGAGCTTGGTCGTGCCTCATAGGCACGGCCGTGCCTCCCATTTAGGCATAAAAAGCTCAGGCCGTGTCTCTTAGACACGGCCGTGTCACAATAATAAGGCAGACTGGACCAGGCCGTGCCTCAAAGGCACGGCCGTGCTTCTCCACAGAGAAGCGCCTGCAGTGGACCGTGCCGTGATAGGCACGGGCGTGCCTGGCAACAGAGCCACGCCCACACGAGGCCGTGTCTCTGAGACACGGCCGTGTGGTTCATCAGAAGGGCGCCAGCTCCATCCCGTGCCTCCTAGGCACGGGCGTGCCTCCAAGCAGAGGAGCGACAGTTCTAGGCCGTGCCTATAAGGCACGGCCGTGCCCCATCCTTCTATAAAAAGCGCACGGGCGTGCTTGCCCTAGCACACGGCCGTGCGCCTCCAAAAACCTGCCCTTTCACCTTCTCTCTTGCCCTTTTCTTCCTCTAAACCATCCCTAACCTCCACCAATCCATTTCTTTCAACTTTCCTCCTCTCCTACACCCATTCACACCCTAGATCTACCTTAAAAACTCTCAGATCTGTTTTGATCTTCTCTCCTTTAAGAAATCTGTAAATATGAGTGGTATCTTGAAGAAATTCTGCAGATCTGGAGGTTCTTAGGCATCTTACCTAAACTTCCTCATTTTCCTCTTGGGACTCGTCCTTCACAACCTCCTCCAGGCCCTTGAAGGAGGTAGAAAAATTCAAGT
>NW_027434894.1:0-1871 GCF_044706935.1 Curcuma longa
AATGTCTCCAGCAGTGAGATCAGTTTCTTGGCTAACCAAGGAGTTCAAAACGTGCTAGTCTTATAGAATCGATGACGTCCGTGCTCATCAATTCCTCGACTAGGCATAATTTCAATATATTCATAATTGCACATGTAGAGATGCTTACTAGTTATGATCCAATCATAAATTGTCTCATGCTATGAATCATATTGCAGACATTCAATTTAAGATCCAATCAAACACATAGAAAATGTACACTTAAATAATGAATTACTATTTATCCAATAAATAGTATAACAGTAAGTTGATTGCCTTAGGACACCTCTCAAATCTAACAGTATATGGTGTCTTTATGACAACTTTTGATGGAACTCAATTAAGTGTGAAAATAGCCGTCTCTAGAGAGAATCCCCAGAAGGAAGTAGGAAGATCTGTCTGACTCATCATAGATCATACCATATCCAATAGAGTATGATTCCTCCTCTCAGATACACTATTCCAATGTGGTTCCTAGATGGAGTGAGTTACGATATGATCACACACTCAACTAGATGGTCATGAAACTCTTGGTTAAGGTATTCACCACCTCGATCTGATCAAAGTATCTTAATACTCTTGCCCAGTTGGTTTTATACTTCACTTTTAAATTCTTTGAACTTTTTAAAGGATTTCGACTTGTGTTTCATGAGATATATATAGTCATATCTATTAATATCATTAGTAAAAATAATGAAGTACTGATAGCCTCCTCTAGTTGCTACATTGAAAGGGTCACATACATCAATATGTATGAGTCCTAATAAGTCAGTAGCTCTTTCAGCCATGTCCACTAAAAGGAGTTTTGGTCATCTTGCCTAGAAGACAAGATTGCATGCCTCAAATGATTCAAAATCAAATGAGTCTAGAAGTTCATCCTTATGGAGCTGAGATATGCGATTCTCATTTATGTGACCCAAGCGACAATGCCAGAGATATGTTTGGTTCAAATCATTCAGTTTGAACCGTTTGATATTTATGTTATAGATTGAGTTTTCTAAGTCTAGAACATAGAGTCCACTCATCAGAGGTGCATTATAATAGAACATATCATTTAACATTATAGAACAATATTTGTCCTTTATGATAAATGAAAAGTCTTTCTTGTCCAAACAAGATACAGAAATTATGTTCTTAGTTAATGCAGGTACATAATAGCACTCCTCTAGTTCTAAGACAAGCCCTGTGGGCAAAGATAGGGAATATGTTCCTATAACTATAGCAGCAACTCTTGCGTCATTGCCTACTTATAGGTCCACTTTGCCCTTTGTCAATGCTCTAGTTCTTCATAGGCCCTGCACATTGGTACAAATGTGAGACGCACAACTAGTATCAAATACCCATGATGAAGAAATAGATAGAATGACTTCTATAATATATATACCTGAGGCAGAAGTCTCACTTCTTTTCTTCTTAACTTCCTCCAGGTAAAGCTTGCAGTTCCTCTTCCAATGTTCGATCTCACCACAATGGAAGCAGGCTTCCTTAGCCACCCCGCCTTTGGGTTTTAGTGCAGAAGAGTTGGCCTTACCCTTGGCTTGGGTCTTACCCTTACCTTTGGGCTTCCATTTGCCTTTGCCTTTCTGTACCATCAGCACGGTACTAGGCTTAGTATTTTTGAGATTGGGTTTAGTAGTTCTCAACATGCTAAGCATCTTCAGGCAAAAGCTTATCAATTTTATTCATGTTATAGTTCATTACAAATTGACTATAGGTCAGTGGTCAATTCTTAGCCCATTGGAAATCCTAGTCTTTCAAGGTTCTCCACATACCCAATCATTTTGAGTGCATGAGCTCCCTATAGGAGTTCCCTCTTACATCTTGCATGCAAATAGGGTCTTAGACACCTCAAA
>NW_027434895.1:0-1875 GCF_044706935.1 Curcuma longa
AAGGATGTCTGTATCTCCACAATAGCATGATATTGTCCACTTTGGGCCTAAGCCCTCATGGTTTTGTTCTTGGGCTCTCCCCAAAAGGCCTCAAGCCAATGGAGATACTTTCCATCCTTTTAAACCCATGATCTTTTCCCATGTGTTTTAGATGTGGGACTATGTTTGCACCTTTGCAACCCAACAATCCCCCCCTCAAACAAAGGACCACAGACCCCCCCTCAAACGGAAAGCCTCCGTTTGATGTCTGAATCTTCGACCCACCAGGACTTCCTGCCCCTCGGTCCACCCTGACCTACTAGGACTTCCTGCCCAGCCGCAACCAGGACTTCATGCCCCTCGGTCTACCCGACCTACTAGGACTTCCTGCCCAGCCGCAACCAAGACTTCATGCCCCTCGGTCTACCCGACCTACTAGGACTTCCTGCCCAGCCGCAACCAGGACTTCATGCCCCTCGGTCTACCCGACCTACTAGGACTTCCTGCCCGGTGTCTGGTCCAGTGCGTACAGACAGCACTGGGTACCAAACTAAGTTTAGCACAGCTTTTCATCCTCAGACAGATGGTCAAACAGAAAGAGTGAATCAAGTTCTAGAAGACATGCTCAGAGCATGTGCTTTAGATTTTAAGGGCAGTTGGTGTAAATACCTGTGCTTGGCGGAATTCGCCTACAACAATAGTTATCAGGCCACTATCGGCATGGCACCCTACGAGGCTTTATACGGGCGGAGGTGTAGATCTCCTATCTGCTGGTATGAGGGTGGTGAAAGGCAAGAGTTAGGCCTACAGACAGATCTTATAGACGATACCACAGTAGCCATACAGCAGATCCGCCAGAGAATAGAAACGGCTCAAAGCCGACAAAAGAGCTATGCTGATACACGGCGTAGGCCATTAGAGTTTGAGGTTGGGGATTCAGTATTCCTCAGAGTGGCTCCCATGAAGGGAGTAATGCGTTTTGGGAAAAAGGGCAAGCTAAGTCCCAGATATGTGGGACCATACCTTATCACTAGAAAAGTTGGTAAAGTAGCTTATGAGCTAGAGCTACCTCAGGAGATGTCGGCTATCCACAATGTGTTCCACGTCTCCATGCTGAAGAAGCACATCTCAGATGCCACCCAGGTGATAGAGCCACAGACGATGCAAATCCGCGAAGATCTAAGCTATGATAGTCGACCTATTCAGATAATAGATCGAGCAGTTAAGAAATTACGAAATAAAGAAGTACCCTTAGTAAAAGTCATATGGCAAAATCATAGAGCAGAAGAGGCAACTTGGGAAACGGAGGATAGTATGAGACAGAAATATCCAGAATTATTTTAAGTTCGAGGACGAACTTTTTATAAGGTATGGGGATTGTAACGTCCGAAAATTCTTAAAAATAATTTTAGAAATATTCTATGATTTTTCTAGAATTTTAGAATATTTTTCTAGAATTTTTGGATTAGCGGAAATAGCAAAAATAAATAGGAAGAAAATGTCCAAGATTTGAACCCGAGATTTGAACCCGCAAATAAAAAGGAACTGAATTTTATTTACAGGCGAGATTAGGTCTTCGAATTTCAACCAAAATTCTCAAAAATTAGTTTAGAAATAATATCTCCAATAACCAAAAGGCCAACAGAAATCTACAATCTAAAATTCCGAAAAAGAAGGAACCGAATTTTATTTATCGGCGAGTTAGGTCTAGGAATCACTTAATATAAATAGGAGGCTTAGGAGAGGGTTTTGATTATCTTCGAAAACCCTTCCCTCACCTCTCGTCCAGAACGCCGTCACCCTCTTTTCTCCTCCCTCTCGGTGCCTCAAACTCGAAGAACGAGGAGTCCGTCCCCTAGGATCACAAGGAAAGTTTCCGGAGAACTTGGAAATTAG
>NW_027434896.1:0-2064 GCF_044706935.1 Curcuma longa
CACGTTTTGTAAACGTGCGCAGCGGAAATATACAGATAATTAAAACTAATTATTATCACAACACACGCATGCAATACAGGAAATACATGTGTACAAGGCATGGTAGGAAATTAAAATTTTACAGAATAAAATTATTCTACTTACACAATTAAAATTTACAGAATAAAATTATTCTAAACGTGTACCTCGCGATGACGATGTTGAGCCGTGTTGAATCAATCGAGCGATCCTCGTCCGAGTCCCGCCTCTACTGGTGATCCACGCCAAGCTCCCGTCTGGACGGCTTCGGAAGCCACGAGTCGCGTCATCGTCTTCGGTACTAGCCGATGAACGATGACGATCGAATCGAGAATAGCCTTATTCCGGAAACCACGCAACAACGTGTGTCGCGATCGTTCCGGGGCTTTCTAACTATTATCGAGAATCATATTCACGATATAGTTTATCGATGGTCAATCATTGACCGCCGATTACAGACAAAACAGTCGAAACTCTTTCCGACAATAATGGAAATAATTTTCGATCGCTTCACAAGCTCTCGGTAGCAAACCCTAATACAATCAACATTCCCTCTTCTGCTTATCTTCTACATGGCTGAACAGAATAGAAGAAACAGTCCTCTCTTCTCCTCCATGGCCGAATAAATAGAGGAAACAATCCTCTCTTCTTCTTCACGGACGAACCGGGTTCTCCTTCCTCACGGCAGCAAGGTGGAGAGAGCTGCTCCTTTTGTTCCTCACGGCAACAAGGTGGAGAAGCTGCTCCTGCTTTTGTTCCTCTCGGCAACAACAAATAAAAGAAACAGGGCTTCCGGCTTCTCCTCTCCTACACAACCGGCGGTGGCAGATCGAAGAAGAGAAGGGCAATCAACGGCAGCAAGGAGGAAGGCCATCTTCTCGCGCGGTGAGGACTCTTCTCACTGGGCGTGCAGCTTCGGGCGGAGAAGTGGCTCTGGCCGGGGTTCTCTCACGCCAGTGGGATGCAGGGAGGCCGGCGCAGGGAAGAAACTCGCAAGCTCACCGGCAACGCAGGGGAGAAGCCCGCAAGCTCGACGCGCAGGGGAGAAGCTGACCGCGGCGCCCTGTTTTCTCCTCGTCGCTTCTTTGGCAGCCGGCAAGTAAACCGGGCAATCAGCGGTCGGCGGTCGGCACCGTGGCACAGCCAAAAGCTAGGCGACGCCGTGGTTGCCGGGCAGACGCGGGGCTCGCCGGGAGGAGGATGAAGACGCTGTGAAGAGGGTGAACCAAAATCGCGATCAACCTTCACCATGTGAAGCAGGCGGCGTTTAGGGTTTTGAGGTTGCGGCGTCTTCAACCGAGAAGATGAACAGGGGATGGGTTTTTATCGCGATCAGGATTGCTTAAGAAACTACAGTAACTTATTAATCACGATTAATCACAACTAAACCAAAAATTGAACCGGGTTCAGCCTATGTTTACTGTAGCGAACTAGATTCTGCTTTGGTTCGCTTGGTTCACTAACCAAACGAACTCCGATTTGACCCAAATCAGTTTTGTTCGATTCGTCTTCGCAAGACAAATCTACTCATCACTTCTGTTTTGCCAAAACCTCTTCCATCGCGAACCAAACCAAGTTGGTTCAATTCGGTTCAAAATTGAATCATTTGGTTCACTAACCAAACGACCTCTGATTTGAACGAAATCAATTTCGTTCGTTTCGTCTTCGTAAGACGAGTTTCATCATTTTGTCCATTGTCTGGTCCAACCAGATTTTATTTCTCTCATTCTGAGAATCCAATTCTCAAACTCGTTTTAAGTCTTTCGGAGAACTTGTTGTGCGTGTGACCCAATAGGTTCCCGGCTATGTTGGCCGTCCATAATTAACCATTAATTACGGAACGATCATGAGTGACACCTAGTAGTATATCATGATCCCCAATTGATCAAAAAATCAACGATTGATTCCAGAACAGTTCTAAACCTTTCAGCAGCTACATTGAAACGTGCCTCGTTCCTTTCACCGTCTTATACCCGCTTGGTTCAGGACATGGTCTATGTGTCGGTCCCCACTAGGCTGACTACGTCACACCTAGCCCAAGCTGCT
>NW_027434897.1:0-4275 GCF_044706935.1 Curcuma longa
AATAACTAGTAAGAATCTCTACATGTGCAATTATGAATGTATTGAAATTATCCCTAGTGAGGAATTAATGAGCATGGACGTCATCGATTATGTCGAGACTAGCACATTTCAACTCCTTGGTTAGCCAAATAGCTGATCTCGCTAGCCATTGGAAGTTGAGAGTTAAATGTGGATGCTAGTTAAAGGTAACTAGTTCATTGGAGTGACTTGCCTTGAGATTTCATATGGTTCTATTCAATGAAGATCTCATTGTAGCTTAAGTGCGAGTTTCCTCGGACTTGCAGTATTCAAGTCACCTTACTCATAGAGGCTTATACTTTGACATCTTAAGTAGACATCTCTGATGAGGTGTGGACCCGGGATGATTGGGTATAAGTCGAAGTATCCGAAGGTATTTGAATAGCCCACAAAGGATTCATTGCTCTTTGTAAAAAGATATGTATACTCTACGATCGCTTGTTAGGATTGTTACTAAAAATCTTTGGCCAAAGTATTACATGTCAAGAGTATGGTATTCTTGGACACATGTACAAGTAACTTGAATCCATAAGACAAGAAAGCAGCTTGAGCTAGGTGTGACGTAGTCAGTCTAGTGGGGACTGACACATATAGACCATGTCCTGAACCAAGTGGGTATAAGACGATGAAAGGAACGAGACACATCCCATTATAGCCGCTGAAGGATTTAGAAGTGTTCTGGAATTAATCGTTGATTTTTTAGTTAATTGCATATCATGATGTACTACTAGGTGTCATTCATGATTGCTATGCAATTAATGGTTAATTACGGACAACCAACATAAACGGGAACCTATTAGGTCACACGCATTACAAGTTATTCAAAGAACTTAAAATGAGTTTGAGAATTTGATTCTCAGTTTGAGAGAAATAAAGTCTGGTTGGACCAGATAAAGAAAAAATTGGCGTCATCTTACGAAGATGAAATAAACAAAACTGTTTCGTTTAAATCAAAGGTGGTATAGTTATTGAACCAAATTATTTGATATTGAACCAAATTAAACCAACTTAGTTTAGTTTATGATGGAAATTATTTTGGTCAAATAGAAGAGATGAGAAGATTCATCTTGTGAAGATGAATTAAACAAAATTGATTTGGATCAAATCGGAGGTCGTTTGGTCATTGAACCAAGCGAACCAAAATTGAATTGGTTTTCTATAGCAAACCCTAGATTCCAGTCTGGTTAAGTGGGTTTATTTGTTCCGGTTTGGCCCGCTTTCTTTCGGTTCATGCCCGCATGCCCAGTTCACTGCATGCGCACCCAATCTCCTTTTCTCTTTCATGATTTCTTCTCGTGTAGCGGCCCGATTCCGTCGGAACTGACGCGAACGCCGTCACATGCCCGCGTCCGGAGCTAAAAATCTCGTGAAGGAGGGGTTTTAAAGGTGGTCGAGGGTTGAGGGAGTTCACACAATAGAACCCTAGAACAGCGTCATCCCTTGCACGAGATCATCCCCAACTTCGGCAAAGCGATTCCTTAGCGCCGATGGATCCTCGCTGCTAGCAATCCACCAGAGAAGCAAAAGGAGGGATGTGAGGCAACCCTAGCTCGAGCGCTGCCTTCCTTCACAGTCGCGTGTCCTTGCTTTGTTGTCGCATGCCTCTATCTCATCACCGTCCCAGCCTCCCATCCCCGCGAGGGCATCTCCAGATTGTGAGCCACCGTCGTCGGCTGCAAGTGAGAACGAGGAAGCCCTAGCATCGTCCTCCACGCTCGCCCCGAAGTCACATTTTGGGTGTCCTCTATTCTATTCATCGCTGCCGATGCCTAATTAGGTGCGAGCATCACTGGCAACACCTCCTCCTTACCTCTCTTGAAAACAACGCCCTCCCTCTTCTCTCCCTCTATTCAGCTGCCGCTAGAGCACTGCCAGAACACCGTCGGATTGGGTGTTGTCGCTGCACTTACATTGCTGGAGCCATTGCCGGAGAGAAGATGCTTCGCTTGTGTTGCCAGAGCCACTGCCGATGAAGGGGACCTTTTGAGGCCATTATTGGAACATCCTCAATGGCCGGAAATCATTTTCGGCCACCACAAGTCATTGTCGAAAATTAGGGTTTGCCACCGAGAGCTTGTGAAGCGATCGAAAATTGTTCCATCAACGTGGAAAGGTTCTGACTGTTTATCCTTAATTGACGGTCAAAGGTTAACCACCAAAAATTACACCAGGAATATGATTTCTAATGATAGTTAGAACAGAAAATGATCACGATAAATGTTGCGTGTTTCTGGATTTCGGTTTTCTATCGATTCGATCGTTGTCGATCGTCGGCTGGTACCAAAGACGGTGATGCAACTATTGACTTAGGAAGTCATCCAAATGAGAGCTTGGCTAGATCACCAGTAAAGGCGAAACTTCGATAAGGGTTGCTCGATTGATGCCAACACCGTTTAACATCATCTACCAGGTACGCGTATAATTATTTATTATTCTAAAAATTTTAATTTTCAGTTATGTCTTGTACATTGTTATATCTTGTATTTGTATGTGTGTGTTGTAATAATTAGTTTTAATTATTTATTTATTTCTGCTGCGCTTATTTCTGAAATATGTAAACATGCGCATTGTACCAGGACAATACCAATAGTAGTATCAAAGCTTAATAGTGCAAGGCATGATGCTATTATGCTCAGTTCAACAAGTAATTACTACATCTACCAAGATATACTTAACATTCATCATAATAAATCATCACAGATCAACAACGAATAATGAGACTGTATAGATGACAATTAGATCATATCAAGGTCAACAGTAAATATCAAGCAACAAATATAATAAGAATAGCAATAGAATAATTAATAACAAATTTATACACTAAATCATGCACTACGAAAAGACCTGTATTGACTAAGTATAGGAGTACCCACCTGATATGACGAATGTCGATATAAAAACTCCCAAATACCACAGGATCGACAAATCAAGGTCTTACAAATTATAAAATACAACATCCTCTAAATATAATATGATATTAAATTTTACAACAAAGTAAATCCCCTACTTAACTTCCTACTCCACCCTTAACCTAACCCAATCCAAATTAACCAAACCAAAATATAATGAACACAACTCAACTAAATCCATTTAACACCACTTAACCAGATCAAAAGTTAACCTAACAACAAAACAACAATACCTAATCTCAAACTAATAACCAAATAGAATCCAACACCTCCAACAAAAACAAATCACAAGCTAACCATACCCAAATCCAACTCACGTTAATTAAGCTCAAGCTAACCAACAAATTCCATAACATAACCCTAATCCACACAATAGTAACTGATCTAAACTCAATAGTAATTCTATTGGGATCATGATCAACCAAAACAAAACCCTAAAACAAAATCTAGAAACTTCAACAATCAACACATCCAATAGAACCCTAGTTCCATTGAATTCCAACAGCAACCAACATTCGGAATCATAACACTGAACAAAACCAAATCCATTAAACCCAATCACCATTAGGCACATCCAACACTCACAAACAAACCCTAATTCCAATAGAACAACAAACCCAACTGAATCAAAACCTAATCCAATAGATTAACCACAACCATTGAAATAAAATCTTAATCAACATATCAGCCCAAACACTGGACCGATCCATCAACAACTGAAACATAGCTCCAACCAAAACCCAATAGAATCGAAATTCCAACAGAAACCATGAACAGATCCTAAATTAAATTCAAAAAACAACTCACGGGATAGGTGGAAATCAAGCAGCAGCTTCAAGATACCTTTGAAATCTTACTGAGTTCTGCCTCGACACTTTCATCCTTGAGTTTGTTTGACTTCCTGATCTGCTCAAAGGTCACGGTGGCAGCGGCGTGGAGGGCATCATCGTCATTCTCCTTCTCGACAGTGGAGGGATCCTTGAGAGTTGCGACACTCGAAGATGAGATAGCCGACGCGACCACACTTCTTGCAAGCGTTGCGGGCATCGTTGGAGATGGAACCGGTGGCTGATGTGTGTAGGATATATAACCATTTCTTATATTTTATTCGCACATCTTTATGTTTTTCATATTGTATCTTATGTATGTTACACCCTTTACCTGTGCATTTGGTATTGTATTCTTTATTTCCTAGTTCGAAGGACTGCTCGTATATTTGTGTGTTTCAGGACGGAAAATGGAGCAAAACAAGCGAAATGGAGCATCTATTGAAGACATGGCAAGACAGGGACGTGCCTCATAGGCACGACCGTGTCTATCACCTCCAGGGATCGTGCCTATATAGCAC
>NW_027434898.1:0-2393 GCF_044706935.1 Curcuma longa
ATAGCTGTTCTCGATTTTTCTTGATCTTTCTCTGCACAGAGATTATGGAAGCAAAAATATAAAAGAGAAAGATAGAGATCAACGCTAACCCGGATTGTTTACTTGGTATCCACCTCCGTAGAGGTGACTAATCCAAGGATCCACACGCACGCACACACCCGATGCACTATGAATCTTCTCCTTCTCGAAAACCTCGAAGGCGGAGAAACCTTTACACCTTTCTCAATCTTCTCAATATGATATGAAATATTGTCTAGGAGGAGAGGAATAAAGCAGAGAATAGAGAACACAAACGTTCTCAGAAGAAGCACAAAAGAATGAAAGAATAGCGAAAAAGATGAGTTGTTCTCGTGTAGGCTTCTTTTATAATCTCTGCAACATCAGTCGACTGCTGGCAGGGCCAGTCGACTGATGCCTTCAATCGGCAACAAAATCTCGCATTAAAGCGCATTAAATGCTTGCCAATTTTCTGCAATGTTCAAATAGCAGTCGACTGTCCAAGACCAGTCGACTGGCAACAGTCGACTCACCATAACACCAGTCGACTGCCCAGTCGACTCCTGTCTTCCTCTGGCTCGACTGATCTTTCTGTGTGCGTCTGATTTATGAGCAGTCGACTGCTGGCAGGGCCAGTCGACTGGTGAAGCTGAAAAATCCCATTTCAGCTTCTCTTGACCTAGACCTCGGCCTTCAAACACCTTTCACAGCCTCATGCCTCCCTGCACTAGCCTGAGATGCTTCCATCAGCTTTGTCATGTCAAGTCTTTGCCAAGACCACCCTTGGACTTTCTCCTTGCCAAGACCACCCTTGGACTTCTCCTTGCCAAGACCACCCTTGGACTTCTCCTTTGCCAAGACCACCCTTGGACTTTTCCTTTGCCAAGACCACGCTTGGACTTTTCCTTTGCCAAGACTACGCTTGGACTTTCCTTTGCCAAGACTACGCTTGGACTTTCCTGCAAACTTGCATCACACATGTTAGATCAACAAGAATTGTCTAACTTTAAACATGGTTTAGCCAAACATTGAAACTCAATGCACTTGGGGCAACTATTGCACCAACATTATCTACCCCTTGATCTATGACAAAACTTTGTTTTAAGTTAGGTCTTTCTAATCATGTAAAGCATAGCATGTAATTAAAACATGATAAGTAAAGCATAAATCACATGAGCCATGTGATTTATGCTTTACTTATCATATTCTAATCACATGCTATGCTTTACATGATTTAAAGACCTAACTTAAACAAAGTTTTGTCAAACATCAAAAAGGGGGAGATTGTTGGTGCAATAGTTGCCCCAAGTGCATTGAGTTTCAATGTTTGGCTAAACTATGTTTGAAGTTAGGCAATACTTGTTGATCTAACATGTGTGATGCAAGTTTGCAGGAAAGTCCAAGCGTAGTTTTGGCAAAGGGAAAAGTCCAAGCGTAGTCTTGGCAAAGGAAAAGTGGTCTTGGCAAAGGAAAAGTCCAAGGGTGGTCTTGTCAAAGGAAAAGTCCAAGGGTGGTCTTGGCAAAGGAAAAGTCCAAGGGTGGTCTTGGCAAGGAAAAGTCCAAGGGTGGTCTTGGCAAGGAGAAGTCCAAGGGTGGTCTTGGCAAAGACTTGACATGACAAAGCTGATGGAAGCATCTCAGGCTAGTGCAGGGAGGCATGAGGCTGTGGGAGGTGTTTGAAGGCCGAGGTCTAGGTCAAGAGAAGCTGAAATGGGATTTTTCAGCTTCACCAGTCGACTGGCCCTGCCAGCAGTCGACTGCTCATAAATCAGACGCACACAGAAAGATCAGTCGAGCCAGAGGAAGACAAGAGTCGACTGGGCAGTCGACTGGTGTTATGGTAAGTCGACTGTTGCCAGTCGACGGTCTTGGACAGTCGACTACTATTTGAACGTTGCAGTAAATAGGCAAGCATTTAATGCGCTTTAATGCGAGATTTTGTTGCCGATTGAAGGCATCAGTCGATCAGTCGACTGATGTTGCAGAGATTATAAAAGAAGCCTTGTATTGAGAACAACTCAATTTTTTCTTCTTTGCTATTCTTTCATTCTTTTGTGCTTCTTTTGTGAACGTTTGTGTGCTACGAATCTCTGCTTTATTCCTCTCCTCCTAGACAATATTTCTCTCATATTGAGGAGATTGAGAAAGGTGTAAAGGTTTCTCCGCCTTCGAGTTTTCGAGAAGGAGAAGGTTCATAGTGCGACGGGTGTGTGCGTGCGTGTGGATCCTTGGATTAGTCACCTCTGCGGAGGTGGATACCAAGTAAAATAAACCGGGTTAGCGTTGATCTCTTTCTTTCTCTTTTATATTTTTGTCCGCTAATCTTGCGTAGAGAAAGATTAAGAAAAATCGAGAAACGCTATTCACCCCTCTAGCTATTCAACCGATCCTAACAA
>NW_027434899.1:0-1527 GCF_044706935.1 Curcuma longa
TGATGAGTGTAGATCATATATAGTATTTTAGCTTTGTTTTAACGCTCATCTACTTGCGATTTATTACATATGCTACACTTTGTCACACCTTATTCTTTTATATTGCATATTTTACTCTTTTACTCGGAGATCTGCTCTTTGTATATTTTGCTTGACAGGATATGATTTAGAGCCAAAACGATGCATTATTGATGGTGGAGAGAAACAAGAAGAAATGGAGAAGAAGGAGCAACAAAGAAGAACACGGTCGTGCTTACCAAGCACGGTCGTGCCTCTACCCGTGTCCACTTCCAGAGCAGGATCGTGTTTGGGCCATGCCTATTAGGCACTGCCGTGCCCCAGTTCTTGCCAGATCCAGCTTGGGGTCGTGCCTCAAAGGCACGACCATGCTTCATTCCAGAGTCGCACCAGGTGTAGGTCGTGTTTCTTAGGCACGGTCGTGCCTATTTCCAGAGGTGTGACTATGCCAAGCCGTGCCTCACAGGCACGGCCATGCCTATTTCCCGAGGCACGCCTGCCCGAGGCCGTACCCACTAAGCACGGCCGTGTGACGGAAAGTGCTGGGGCGTGTCTACCTATCATTCTGGACTACTCTGCAGACTTAAAAGTAAAACAGGCATATCTTTCAGCTCCGATTGAACCACGGGCCGTACCACCCCTCAAATTGAATATAATTCAATGCTCTACAACTTTGGTTTAGGGTCCAATTGAAGAAAACCGGGTTTACTAGGTAAAAAATCCATTGAGGCGGAGCCTTGTAAACCAGGGACAATCTGGGCAGTTTTGGGTAAGTATAAAAGGTGGAAACAAACCCAATCTTGGGTTATCTTGGGTCATTCTCCAAAACCCTAGGTCTTGGCTGAGGGGAAGGTGCCTCCCCCCCACTCTTGGGGAGGTCCTACACTTCATCTCCACCGATCCATCCTACACCGGAGCGAGAAGATCTTCAAGGGATACCCACGCTTCAAAAATAAGTCTTCCCCATTTCTTGTGGATGACTATTTTCATGTATTCCTCTTGTAATCTTCTTGTAATGGAGTAGATCTTTGAGTTTAGGATGTAGGATGAACATTTATGTGATGATGGTGATGTATGAACTAGTCTATATCATTTTCCCTATTCAATGAAATGTTTACCTTTGTTTCATGTGTATTGTGCCTTGAACATGTTTGATGAAATGTTTGTGTGAGCAAATATACATGATTATGAGGGGTAGATTACTTAGTAGGGAGATCCTAGGCCGTACACCGGGGCGCTTCATGACAGGAAGAATGCCTTGAACCGGGCGAGTCCGAAGTGATTCCTACATAGTGGTATACCCCCATAAGGGATAGCTAGCGGTCATTAATTGTTGGGGAGAGGTCCGTAAAAAGATACCCTGTGACAGGGGGTAGGAATCTAGTAGCATTCCGGGGCGCCTGAGTGACAGCGGGAATGCCTTGAACCGGGCTATCTAGAATCATCTCAAACCAACAATAGTGACGTAAGAACACCAATGATTTATTCCAAGGAAGCCTGACAAGGTCA
>NW_027434900.1:0-4506 GCF_044706935.1 Curcuma longa
TTACAAGAACGTATAGGGTCATACACAAAAGACAATTAGGTGGAAATTAGGTTCATATGATGAACCAAGAGGATTAGATTCATGTGATGAATCAAGTTGGGTTAAGTGTAACCAAACTAGACTAAAGGAATTGATTTGATCAACTTTGGGAGATTAGAAGTCAAGTTTGACTTGACTTGACAAGGAGAATTTTTAGGAGTCAAGTTTGACTTGACTTTGTGTCATGTCATCATAAATGTTGACTTGACTTTTTGTCATATCATCATCCATGTTGACTTGACTTATGCCACCTCATGGTCAATGCTTGACTTAACCATTTGACTTTGATGTGAGGTGGCATAAGAGGTGGCCAATGGTGATGCTCCACATCATCATGGATGCCACATCATGGGGGTTACAATTAGAGTTTGTAACCTAAGGCTTTTAATGTGATTAATTAGCCATGAATGGCCTTGATGTGACAAGACAAAAGAGGAGAAAGAGAAGGTTTTTCATTCTCAACATTGAGAATTTTCCATCCTCCTCCTCTCTTGGTTTTCTCATCCTTCTCCCTCTCCTCTCCTAGCCTTGCCAAAACCTTGTTTGGGTGCTAGCACACCTTTGGTTTTGGTTCCACCAATTATCCGTGTGGATACTTGTAGAGAAGCGGCACTTGACACTCTCGAGGTCCGACACTGTTTGGACGAGGATACGCGAAAGGCACGCACCGAAGGTAAAAATATTTTTCCATGTAGATCTAGATAGAAACAAGTTTTGTAATTTTTTTTTGTTCGCACGGATCCGGTGGCATGGACTTCCGGGGTTTCCGCAACGCAAAAAGTGGTTTTTGCGGCTCGGAAAGTCCAACATCTACAACGCAAAAAGTGATTTTTGTGGCCCGAAAAATCCAACAGGTAGGTCATTCATAGTTGATAGGCTCCCGCAAGTATACGGGTGTCGTCAAGTAATAAAAAGATATCGATCCACAGGGACCGTGGAATTACTTACTAGAAACTAGCACAAAAAGGTGGGAGAGAAAATGAGCATGAGTTGTTGTGGGGGAGAAGGGAGCACTCTAGAGTACTTAATCCTAATTTCGGAGAAAGGAAACGACTGTGACAATGGGTGTGAAGCGATCCTAGGACTTCGGACTCCTCAGGGTATTGATTGATTGACTTGGATCCTCTACCTTTCCTCAATAATTGTACAATTGTAGGGACGCTAACCAATATATCCAATTAGACCTCGTCAGGTATCCTCGGAATAAAGCATTGGTGTTCTTACGTCATCATTGTCGGTTTGAGATGGTTCTAGAAGCCTGGTTCAAGGCTTTCCTGTGTCACTCAGGCGCCCCAGAATACTAATAGAACCCTATCCCCTGTCACAGGATATCTTTTTACGGACCTCTCTCCAACAATGAATAACCGCTAACTATCCCTCATAGAAACTAATTATGATTTAAGAAACCCCTCGGAAACTCACCCGGTTCAAGGCTTTTTTCCTGTCACGAAGCGCCCCGGTGTACGGCCTAATGATTCCTCAAATCACAATTAATCCCTACCCTCATAGATTCATACACAAGCATTTCATCATTCACAACACAAGCATAAATCCACAAGGCAATACACAATCAAATCATAGAATCGGTAGATTAACAATTCCAAGTTACAATCATCCAAATACACCTGATTTATCCTACATCCTAGAATCTAGGGAACTACTCCATATCGTGGAGGTTACAATACAAGGAAAAGAAAGAGTTCATCCTAATCTGAAGATACAACGGTGAAAAATAGGAAATAGGACTTATCGTTCTTCCTCGGACTGAAATCTCCACGTAGATGAGATGTAGATGGGATGGAGCAGCCGGATCGGTGGATGGATCGTCAAATCTCGCTCCAAAACAGGCCTCGGTGGCTCAAGAATAGCTCTGGTGGCTCTCCAAAGGTCTCCCCCTTGTTAGGGTCCCAAAAAGAGGTATTTATAGCTGCAGCCCGAAGTCAGACACGCCTCCGTCCACACGGCCGTGCTTGGGAGGCACGGCCAGAAGCTGTGAAGCCTCTGTTCAGGGGCACGATCGTGCCTTTTAAGCACGGCCAGAAGCTGTGGTGTCTCTGTTTGGAGGCACGACCGTGCCTGTGAGGCACGGCCAAAGCCTGTTTCTTCTGGTTTTGCAGGGCACGGCCGTGCCTAGGAGGCACGACCAACAGTAGGGACCCTTCTGATGAGAAACATGGTCGTGTCTGTGGGGCACGGCCAGCAGCATCTAGTCTTCTGTTTGGAGGCACGGCCTTGCCTGGGAGGCACGACCAAGCCTTGGCTCTCTTCTATTTTGAAGCACGGCCGTGTCTAGTAGACACGACCCTATCTGCTGCTGAAGGGGGATGATGACACGGTCGTGCCTGTGAGGCATGGCCAGGGCTTGTTGATAATCTATTTGTAGACACACCCGTGCCTTGTGAAGCACGGTCAGGAAGCTGATTAGACACGGCCGTGCCTATGAGGCATGGCCTTGTCTTGCCTTGTCTTCAATGGTAACTCCGTTTTTGCCCGTTTTTGCTCCATCTTCCACCCTGAAACAAGTAAAAACAGGAGCAGATCTTCGAACTAGGAAATGTAAGATATATGCCTAAATGCACGGATTAGGGATGCAATGCACACAAGATATAACAATAAAACCATAAAGATATGCAAATAAAGCGTAAATACGAATATAAACCCTATGTACATCAATAGCTTGCATGTTTTGCTCATTTCGGCAAGCGGGAGCGTTCTGAAGGGGTCGGATTGGTACTTCCCTCTGGGGTGGAGGAGGTGCGGGTCTTCTTTCAGCAGGAGGGGATGTCCCAGGATCGCTCCGCCGGGCTAGCTGGGTATCCTCCAAGTGTATATACTTGGTGGCCCTTTTAGACAATTTCTGATAACTGGTTGGTGGTTTTTTGACGAGGGATCGGAAGAAATCTTCCTCCAGTAATCCTTGGGTGAAAGCGCTCGTCAGAACATCGGAGGGGGTGGATGGTACTTCATAGGCTTCTTGGTTGAAGCGACGAAGATACTCCCGAAGAGTTTCCCAAGGATTCTGCTTCATCGTAAAGAGATTCAGGGGAGTCTTCTGGTGCTTCCGACTGCTAGCAAACTGATGTAGGAAGACCTCCTTGAAGTCCTTGAAGGACCGTATGGTAGAGCCCGGCAGCTTGTTAAACCAACGCTAAGCTGATCCGGAGAGCGTGTTGAGGAACAATCTGCACTTGATGCCACCTGTATATTGATGAAGTAAACAGGCGTTCTCAAAACGACACAAATGATCCTCAGGGTCAGCGGAGCCATCGTATTCTCCCACCTGGGGAGGTCAGAAATATCGAGGCAATTCTTGCTCTAGGATTTCCCGTGCAAAGGGGGTGTCCGGAAGGTCGGCGACCCGGTTCGCCGGGGACTTCCCTTTACGGGCTTCTCTGACTACCTCATCCACTTGCGATTCACTTGAATCTTCTTCTCTGTGCCTCCGATCCCCATTAGTAGAACCTACTTGCGTTGACACTTCCTCAATAGGGGAAGGTCGTTGCTTTCCCCTTGGGGCTAGACCAACCGGTATTGGAGGTAATTGGGTAGGGGCGTTGCGTAGGGCAGCATCGATTGCTTGCTGAACAATCTGGTTCAACTCATCCTTGGTCATCGTCACCGTTTCTTCGGGATTCCTCTCTTCAACGGGTTCCCAATTGCTAGCGGTACATCTGGTGTTAACCATCGTGTCGTCTAGCTCAGTTTTCCCACAGACGGCGCCAAAATATTCCGGCTCCTTGTCGATGATAGCCACACCACCAGACAATGCAATGTCGCGTCAACCTGCGGTTCCACGTCGACGAGAAGGGTCTAAAAAGCAGACACCGAACGTACGGATTAACGGGGCGCCGGGGAATCCTAGCGTGGCCACTCCGACGCTCAAGTCAGGAAAGAAAAAGTGGAAGTAGTAAAATGTGTAGAGAGAATTCAAGCCCCTTGATTGTCATACCAGCGGGGTTTATATAGGGGTGGCGGGAGCGATATCTTCGGATCTCGACGTTGGTAATTGGTGATGAGGGCGGGAACATCGGATTGATTTCGTGACAGGTTCCGCATATCTGATGGTTTAACGGTGTGGGTTTTCTCCTTTGGATGGTTAGGATCATGCGAGACTAAGTAAGAGGACTTGGTCTGTAATCCAACTATTACAGATAAGTTGCTAAATTTGCTAAAAAGGTCAGTATGGTGATCCGTTGATATCTACTCCGTAACCTAAGTTAGGGAATGACTGTTTAGTAGGTGCGGCTGTGCTGCGCAGGTAGATGGTGGGTTCAGGCGGGCTGATAAGCTGAACTAGGTGTACCCCGAGCTTCTTGTGGGAGTCGTAGCTGAGGGAAGTGATGCGAGGACCAGGTCATGAGGTAGGCCTGTGATGCTAGGACCCTGTCATGAGTGTTGGCGTTCTGGATCTCCGTCCTGCGTTCCGGATTCTATCGGCTCCGAAAAGCATAGAACCCCACAGGACAA
>NW_027434901.1:0-2135 GCF_044706935.1 Curcuma longa
AAGTTAAACTAAAGAACACTAGAACCCATCCCAAAATGACTTATCTAGCAAAAGGACTCAACCCTACAAAACCAATTTAGGAGTTGTATTGTATCTGTCAACTACCGTAACAATCAGAATTGAGAAAATTTCAGAAACAATATCAGAAACGAATTTCAGAAACCAAACTCAGCTGATACTATGAAATTGAAACTAAAAACATGAGATTTACTTCAAAAAGCATCCTACCTAGCATTAGGAATTGATCTATGAAATCGATTTGACAATTCTAGAACCGAGTAACAACACAAAAACAAGATTCAGAAACATATATTTCAGAAATGCAGATAAACAGAATTCAGAAATAGAAATCGCATCCTCCCATCCCTTTCTCCTTCAAATCCTCCTCAACTAGTTGTCAATCAGCCTTGAATCCAATTGGAAGCTTCAAACTTGTCGTCGGGTGGTTTTCGCGTCGCCAGCACCTGGTATATGCCCGGAAAAACCCTCCTCCGGCCAAAAATAGAACTGTGCAGCACATTTGCAGGTTGCAAAATCGGATTCTTGTGCTTCTTCTTGCTCCGATGGCTTCACTGATGATTCATGCGTGCTCTTCGATCCTCAGAGAACCCCTCAGTCGAATCGCAGCCTCGGATAAAGCCTCAGCTCGCCGGAACAAGAGAAAACAGGGATTCGGCGTCGGAAGAAACCTCCTCCGTCGCACGCCGTCTGGTCGCCGGATTTCACCCAATCGGCCGGCTTCAGCTTCTTCAGGGATCAGAGAACTCGTTGGAGTTGAATTGGGAAGACGAGGGCACGCCCACGCGTACGTCGCGCGGCAGAATTCCTTCTCGTCGGACGACGATGAACAGTAGCGGCGGCACTGTTCATCGGGTATGATTTGGGTTTAAATACCGTTGATTAATCAACAGATCTGAGCCGTTGATCTTGAATTCAGCGGTGTATGCTTAATCTGGGGTTTAGGGCAGCTTAGGGCTTCCAAAAAATTCTGAAATTTTGATAATTTGACTTGATTTGACTTGATTTGACCGCGATTGAGCTCGAGTCGGATCCGATTTAGCCCTAGAATCAATTTAAAATCCAATTAATGCCAAAAAATCACCATTAAATCACAAAAATTATACCAAACCTCAAATTATGCAATATGGGACAAATATGGTTAAATCGATTCAATAAATGATCATTTGCATGTAAAAACCCAAGAATAAATCGATTTAAAATTAATAAAATCCCAATTCATCAAACAACATGAATGTTCACTATGAATGAAAAGAAAGATGTTATGAAACATTCATATTATGATGGAAAGGAAAGTATAAAAAGTATTTTACTTTGAATGAATGGCTTGTACCGGAACCTGAAAAAGGAATCCAAAAGGGAAGGGCACCCTAAGGCAGCCAAACGCCCCTAGGTCGAAGGACATCTGAGAAGACCTAGTAACCGTGTAGTCGGGATTAGCTACCTCGTACTACTTGGTATGTATGCGCGCAAAAGAAATGAATGGGTACAAGCCAGGGATCCCCAAAATGATGATGATTATGTTTAAATATTTTCAAAAGGAAATGATTTTCATGTTTATGTTACGAAGTAAATAACCAATGATTGATTATGCATGCTTGAGGAATGTTTCCATGTTATGCTTAAGAAATGTTAATGTGCTTTTATGCTTCCATGTTAGATATGTTATGATTTTATGTAACGATTGGATTTTGTGAGTAGGAAAGGAACTTACTAAGCTTTATGCTTATAGATACTTTCCTTATATTGCAGATCCAGTTAATAGGTACTGAGCAAATGGGAGGCAGCAGGACAGGACGGTGAAGATGTGTGTGGTGGTGACTTGACCAAGCCTTGGCCATGCAACCTATATTATAATTGCATGTTAAACAATGTCCTTAATATCATGTTGGTGATTCAAGTATCATGTTTAGAACTTTACAATCTAGAATTTACCATGCACCTAGATTAGTGGTATTATTTTCTGTTATCATATATGAACTCTGTTCTAAATAGTTAGTTATGTTTCCGCTGCAAAAAGTTTTATTTCTCGTATATGATAGTAGATGAATGTAACGAATAGTAGAACTGTAGCGTCCGTCAAGGGCCCTCGTAAGGGCGGGCGTTACAGCTGATGC
>NW_027434902.1:0-1210 GCF_044706935.1 Curcuma longa
ACAAATGTTATAAAAATTTAAAGTTAAATAATTATAACAATGTATCTTTTAATTATCAAATATTGAATAATTCAAAATTGAATAAACCTTTTAGAAATCGATCAGAAGTCCCAACTGATTAACCTAGTCGGATCAAACCAATGTTTTCCAAATGATCTGGTCCACTTGGTTCGACCAATCAAGGGACACGATCCCGGGGGGACCAAAACGCATTGCTTGATTTCTTATATAACTTAGATTTACTTTTCTGCATTAGAAATTAGGCTAGTTTAAGGACCAACTACCTGATCAATTTTTGCCAACCTAGTACCAGGGTGGGGCGAAATGATAGTACGTCAAGAAAGCTAGATTAAGTGGTCAAGAAGGGTAAGGAGTATCTGACTTGATTCACTGAGTAGAACCGAACTGACCGAAGCTACCTCGCCACATCCTAGACTAGTTAGACCAAGGTTTCTCAATAAATTAGTTAAATCCATAATTTCCTGAATTGATTTTGTCTAGAAAGTGGTCGTTGCTCAGATAACCAAGAAGGCCTCTGTGCCTCGCCACGGCCTGGAAATCAATTCTTGAAATGTGTACTTAATTGGTTGAAGGTTAAACCTGAATCTAACTCAAAATTGATCAAGTATAAATATCTTCTCAAAATAAACAAAGATAAAATCAAAATCATCTCACAATTAACCCATAAGGTTAACTAATTGACCACTTAGATTGAGTGAGATGAATAGGTAATAAACAGAAATAACCCAACAAATAACTTTAAAATTAATTAAACAAGTTTTTTTTAAAAAATTAAAATAACTTTAAAATTAATTAAACAAGTTTTTTTCAAAATTAAAATAACTTTAAAATTAATAAAAATTAAACTTTAAAATTTTCAAAATTAAAATAACTTTAAAATTAATTAAACATTTTTTTCAAAATTAAAATAACTTTAAAATTAATTAAACAAATTTTCAAAATTAAAATAACTTTAAAATTAATTAAACAAATTTTCAAAATTAAATTAACTTTAAAATTAATTAAACAAATTTTCAAAATTAAATTAACTTAAAAATTAATTAAACAATTTTTAAAAATTAAATTAACTTAAAAATTAATTAAAAACAAATTAAAATAACTTAAAAAAAATTAATTAAACAATTTTAAAAATTAAATTAACTTTAAAATTAATTAAACAATTTTAAAAATTAAAATAACTTTAAAAATT
>NW_027434903.1:0-2653 GCF_044706935.1 Curcuma longa
ACCGATGTAGTATCACTCAAAGACATCGGTTATGCAACGGTATAAAACCGATGTAATATCTGTTTAACATCAATTTTAGCAACGGTTTTTGACCAATGTAATATCACTCAACGACATCGATTTTGCAACGGTGAAAAATCGTTGTGTTATATGTTTAACATCAAATTTAACAACGATTTTTGACTGATCTAATATGACTTAATGACATCGGTTTCGCAACGGTGTAAAACCGATGTAATATCTGTTTAACATCAAATTTAACAACGATTTTCGACCGATGTAATATCACTCAACGACATTAGTTCTGCAATGGTGTAAAACCGATGTAATATCTGTTTAACATCAATTTTAACAACGGTTTTCGACCGATGTAATATCACTTAACGACAACGCTTCCAAACTGATGTCATTGAATTTAAAACTGTTGTAATAACACTTATTTTTTATGTTGTTTGTAAATTATGATCGAGCAAGATTACAAAATTATCATAATATTATAAATTTACCAAATAAATCACAAGTAAAGCACCGATATATTTAATCACCTCAATATTTACAAATAACCAAAAGTAACTAACACAAATATTCTTCTTGCAACATATTACACATTCCCTCAGCGTTTTCATCCTCAAAAGGAACTAATAGAATCCTCAGCGTTTACAAATAACCTTTTGACTGCTGTACTTCTTCTACAGATACAAAATCTCCATCTAGCATAGCAATGAATCATGAGCCACTCCATTCACTTACTTGGAAAAGGCTTGGACCAAACTGATTGAACTTTGGCCGTCCTCTGTGAAGCAAACACAAACCATGATATAGATATGAGAAGTGCCTTGGGCTTTTCCTGGCATTTCTGATTAAACGATGTCGAAGAAGCTCCTTTGCACTCGGTCGCTGGATTCACTCAGAGGTGTAAGATGTAACCATGAAGAGTCTACCAGAAAATACTTCAATTAGTTTGAAGAGTTTACCTCTGCAGGATTTTTCCTCAAACATAAAGATACAAATTCTTTCATAGGCTGAGAGAAATGGTCATCGAGCTGCATAGAACAAAATGATCATTAAATTCCATACTAGTTTATCATAAGAAAAGAGAAAAACAAACCTGAGGAGGGTTTTCTTTTAGTATCATGAAAAGAACCCTCATTCGATGGATATCAGCCAAAGGAGGCTCACCTTTGGCCATCTCGATCGCAGTAATTCCTAAAGACCAAATATCTGCCTGCATATCCAGTAAGCTTTGTGCAAATGAAACCATTCAATTCTAACTTGTAGGAAAGTTTCTCAAGTCACCTTCTCATTGTATCCTTCAGAATTTTGAATCACTTCAGGAGCCATCCAAAATGGAGTTCCAACAAAAGTCTGAAATGTTCTACACTTGTCAGTAAGTCCATGTTAATTTATGTATTGACTTTTATTAATTATACATGAATAACTGTAATTGATTATCAAAATAACTTCCTTCTCGAAATTGTCTTTGTCACTTGTGCAGAAACACCAAAATCTACAACCTAATTTGGAAACATGATACTTGCACTTGCATCAATATCCAGATTTGCATGGGAAGGAATAGAACAGAATCGAAAAATAGACCTTAACATCTCCTTTTTCAGTCAAAAGAATGTTTGCAGCTGCAGAATATAAAGTTAACATATGCAGCATTATGAAATCTTAAGCAATATTTGAAGGTTGAGGCATTGTTACATGAACATTAGCAGAGAAACAAGGAAGGCATTACCTTTTATATCCCGGTGAATCTTTCCTTCGCCGTGTAGATACTCGATTGCGTGCAGCAAGTCGCGCAAAATGCAAGCGATAGAGATTTCATCCAAAGGATGATCAGGTCAAAGCTAGGAGAACAAAGTTTAAGCAATCTTGAATGTACTACTTAAAATTCAAGTTTCTATAGTTACTTAAGATATGATTGTTGTGAATTACAACTAAGGAACAAATGCATTCTTCTGAAAGAGCAAAAACATAGTAACTGGTTGCAGCTCCAGAATTATGATTGTCATGAACTACAACTAAAGAAGAAACTGTATGATTGAACTCACTAGATCAGCGACAGAACCACCGGCCATGTATTCCATAACGATCCACAGTTTTGTTTGGTTGAGATAGGATCCAAAGTAGTCAGTAATATATGGTGATCTACATTGGGACAAAACTGATATTTCCTGGAAGGCATGCCTTTTATTAGAAACAGAAGTGATTTAGTATGGTTTGCAGATGCCAGAACAATTGAAGCTAACCTTGTGAATATCTTCAATGTCATCCTCCCTGCAATTGAAAAAAAATTGCAAACATATATAATCTACGTCAGGAAGAAGAGGACAAGTATAGGTTTTGGGTTTGTTTTGAATTCTTGTATCAAGTGGAAACTCACGTTTCTTCCAAGTCAATGACTTTAATTGCAACCTCTTTGCTCATCTCCTTGTCAAACCTGGCAGGAGAAGAACTTCCAGAACAACAGCTGCTCTCCATCGTCGACCTTTATAAGTACTGCAATTTTGTAGAGAAACAGATTGTAATATAGAGCATTGATCTTTGTTATAAAGTAATTACATAAGACTTGCCTGCAATGTTCATCTGTATCACCTAGAAAGAAACCAATGTGGGCTGAAAACCCAATCAAGGTAACCTAAATCAC
>NW_027434904.1:0-4456 GCF_044706935.1 Curcuma longa
CTGTTAGGATGTATACTGAAAAGACTTGCTCTTTTGTATATAAACATTTATGAAATAAAGTATCATGTTTTGGTCAAATGATTGCATTAGTTTAGTTTTACAATAAAGTCCTCTTAATTTACATTGTAGATAACTTGGTGTCTGTGAGACACAGAAGATCATGATTATCGGCTCCTTGTAAATTATAAACTAAGGCTCACAACCAAGATGGCTTTGGACAAACCATCGGGAACGGTTGTAGTGTAATTCGGTGACTGTCTGTCTTGACTGTAGAATTACACTAGTGCACTTTGTGTGTATTGAGTAGGACCATTGAGGTTGTTCGATTTACACTGACTCGCAAATTGAACAAGACCTCTGTTATTATACTTATGCACTCTTAATCCCGATGTAATAAATGGGCACCTATACTTAGTAATTATTGCTTTGATTTACCAAAGGGTGAGATCTTTCCGTCAGATCAAATATTCTCGGTAAGTTGGGTGATGTTACTATCTATTTCTGGTACATTGATAGGTAATCTGTACACTCTCAACCCAATAACTCCCACGATGCAACATAAAGAACTAAATAACACATCTTCTAACTTAGGTAAGAGAAAGAATCCTTCTGAGTTGAACCAAACCTATCTTTGGCACTTAAGGCTTGGTCATATTAACTTAAGTAGGATACAAAGGTTGATAGCTGATGGACCCTTGGGCTGAATCATTCCCGACCTGCGAGTCTTGCTTGGAAGGTAAAATGACCAAGAGGCCTTTTTCAGCAAAGGGGTATAGAGCCAAAGAGGTGTTAGAGTTGGTTCACTCTGATGTATGTGGTCCTATGTCAATTCAAGCTAGAGGTGGGTACGAATACTTCGTCTCGTTTATAGACGATTATTCAAGGTACGGATACATCTTTTTGATGCGCCGCAAGTCCGAGTGCTTTGACAAGTTCAAGGAGTACAAGGCTGATGTGGAGAAGCATCATGGTAAGAGTATCAAGACACTGCGCTCGGATCGTGGTGGCGAATACCTCTCGGGTGAATTTAGGAACTACTTGTCAGAGGTTGGGATCCACTCCCAGTTGACCGCACCGGGTACACCCCAACAGAACGGTGTGGCGGAAAGAAGGAATAGGACTCTTATAGAGATGGTTAGATCGATGATGAGTTATGCAGAGTTGCCTAAGTCGTTCTGGGGGTTTGCTTTGACATTCTGAACTTAGTACCTTCTAAATCAGTACCCTCTACACCCATAGAATTGTGGACTGGGCGCAAGCCTAGTCTAAGACATTTTCGGATTTGGGGTTGTCCAGCACATGTGCTGAAAGGGGAGGCTGATAAGTTAGAACCACGTACAGAAGTATGTCTGTTTATAGGCTATCCCAAAGGAACGAAGGGTGGTTTGTTTTATAATCCTAAGGATCAGAAGGTCATCGTTAGTACGAATGCCCGATTCTTGGAAGAGGATTATATTATAAACCACAAGCCCATAAGCAAGATTGTTCTAGAAGAAATTAGGGGAGAAAGTCCAGTGTCAATACCAACAGTACAAGAGGAAATACCACAAGTAGCTGCACCGCGTGTCACAAGTGATACGCAGATACAGACGGTGCCTCGTCGCAGTGGGAGGGTTGTCAGGCAACCTGACAGATACATGTTCTTGGGAGAGTCTTCGGATTTTATCCCGGGTGAACATGAACCCGATCCCTTGACCTACGACGAAGCACTT
The DNA here is from genome assembly GCF_044706935.1 of Curcuma longa. Classification (NCBI taxonomy): domain Eukaryota; kingdom Viridiplantae; phylum Streptophyta; class Magnoliopsida; order Zingiberales; family Zingiberaceae; genus Curcuma; species Curcuma longa. The sequence continues at coordinate 1,713 of NW_027434904.1, forward strand.
CAAGACAAAGATGCAGATTCTTGGCATAAGGCAATGAAATCTGAGATAGAGTCTATGTACTCTAACCAAGTCTGGGAACTTGTAGAACCACTAGATGGTGTAAAAGCCATCGGGTGTAAGTGGATCTACAAAAGGAAAAGAGGATCAGACGGAAAGGTGGAAACCTTTAAGGCAAGGCTTGTTGCGAAGGGGTATACTCAGAAAGAGGGAATCGATTATGAGGAAACCTTTTCGCCGGTAGCCATGCTTAAGTCTATCCGGATTCTTTTAGCTATTGCCGCTCATATGGATTATGAGGTATGGCAAATGGATGTCAAGACAGCTTTCCTTAATGGAAGTCTTGAGGAAAACATCCATATGAAGCAACCAGAAGGTTTCATTGAAAAAGGCAAAGAGCATCTAGTGTGTAAGCTTAAAAGGTCCATTTATTGATGAAGTAATCCAGTCATATGGATTTATTCAAAGTCCGGATGAGTCTTTGTGTATATAAGAAATGTGACGGTGTTAAACGTAGTGGTATTCTTTAGTACTAGGGACGTAGATGACATCCTGCTCATTGGCAACAGTGTAAAGGGATGTATACTGAAAAGACTTGCTCTTTTGTATATAAACATTTATGAAATAAAGTATCATGTTTTGGTCAAATGATTGCAATAGTTTAGTTTTGCAATAAAGTCCTCTTAATTTACATTGTAGATAACTTGGTGTCTGTGAGACACAGAAGACCATGATTATCAGTCCCTTGTGAATTATAAACTAAGGCTCACAACCAAGATGGCTTTGGACAAACCATCGGGAACGGTTGTAGTGTAATTCGGTGACTGTCTGTCTTGACTGTAGAATTACACTAGTGCACTTTGTGTGTATTGAGTAGGACCATTGAGGTTGTTCGATTTACACTGACTCGCAAATTGAACAAGACCTCTGTTATTATAATTATGCACTCTTAATCCCGATGTAATAAATGGGCACCTATACTTAGTAATTATTGCTTTGATTTACCAAAGGGTGAGATCTTTCCGTCAGATCAAATATTCTCGGTAAGTTGGGTGATGTTACTATCTATACGGTGTGCCATTAATTATAGAAGGAATCCGTGTCCCAGTAGGGCTGATGATGTCCCCTTGGAGAGCTCATAAGGATTGTCAAGTCAAATCTTGCAAGTGGACTTAGTCCGACTGACAATAAGGATGAGTGGTACTATTCAAGGTCTTAGATGTTGATTATTGAGTTGTCAGTAGAACTTAATAATTAACGGACATACGATATCTTAAACACGGGGAGCAATGCATAAAATAATAAGAAGGAACCCATAACGTAATTTGGGGATTGGATTGGTAGTGCAATAATGATCCTCTAGTGGAATGGATCGTTGTTGATGGATGTAGGTGTGTATTCGGGGTTGAATACGGGATCCGAAACCCATCAGAAGGCCAGATCCAATACCTCCTCGAGGTCCCCACTGTAGCCTAAAGACATCTTCAAAAGGATGCAATCAAACGGATGAGATTAGTTCTCAGCCGTCGGATGAGATTTAATCTCAACCGTTGGATGAGATTAGTTCTCGACCGTAGGATGAGTTAATGGATGAGATCAGCTTGTATCCATGGGATTAGATCAAGTTGCATCCGTTGGATCGAAATAAATAAAGAGGAATAAAAGAGAATAGATTAGAACCGTTGGATGAGATTAAGTCGCGTCCGATGGACGAGATCTCTCCGGTTCGGTTTTAATTCTCTTTGGAAGGAAGAACCGGTTCACGAGGTGAACCAAGCATGGTTCAATGAACCACACGCCCAAGGAAATAGATCAGGGCCATTGGATCAAAGGGATTAAGTTATATTAAAGAAGATTATATCGTAACCGTTAGATGAGATTAAGTTGCATCCGACGGATGAGATCTCTTCGGTTCGGTTTTATTTTCTTCTTTAATATAAAGTTGGTTCACGGATTGAACCAAACCCATCCATAAGTGGCCGGCCACATCTAGATAAGGTTGGAATTATTTTTTAAATAATTCTGAAAAGATCTAACGGCTAGAAACCAAGCAAGCCAATCTAAAGGCCCGGATTTAAGAGGTTTCTATAATTTAGAATTGGTTCGCGGAATCAATCAAAATTAAAGAAAAATTTTGAATGGGTAGCCATGACTTGGTTTGGGCGTGAGGCTATAAAAGGAGAAATGAAAGGGAGAAGAGTAACCGGAAGGGAAAAGAAAACCCTCTCCTCTCTTCTTTGGTGCCGCCGCCCCCTTCCTCTTCCCCTCCTTCTTTTCCTTTTTCTTCTTCTTCCTCCGCCCCTTTCCTTTCTCTCTTGTGGTGGCCGAAACCTGTCCAAGGTGTGAAGGGCCGGATCCAAGGTGGGAGACAAGAAGAGGCGAAGCTGCTGCGAGAAGAAGCAAGGCGATCCAAGGCTTCATCATCCGGAGGTTGCAGTTCCTTTGTTTCTGGAGGTCCGTTGTCCACCCAACGTCCAGGAAGAAGTTAGGAATACAGCGGAAGGCTTTGAGGTTATCTACAAGGTTCTGGTATGATTTAGTTTCCGCATTTTAAATCGTAGTAGAATTGTTAGATTAAAACCGTAGTTAGTAATTTAGGAATCGGCGATCCTGAGGATCGATTGACTTAGTCTTTTGTAGACTTTGTCAATTGATCCAGGCGGGATAAAATTTTTGTCCTGTGGAGTTCTACGCTTCTCGGAGCGGGTAGAATTCGGAACATAGGACGGAGATCCAGAACGCCAACA
>NW_027434905.1:0-11730 GCF_044706935.1 Curcuma longa
GAAAAAATTTTTGTTCTGCAAGAATTCACCGGAACGGGTTTCCTAGTATTTCCCATCAGCCCACGCAATGCATCTGGACTTGTCGTTGGGCCCAAGCAACATGCCTGGACTTGTGGCCAGGCCCAGGTGACGGTCTTTCGCCTGTGTCGGTTTATTGGCGGAATGGAGTTTTTTGCCTGTTTCGTCCGAAATGGCTTGAGATTTCAAATCGTGATATGAGCATTGTTTTCACGAAATGGATGTTCTCTCTTGTAGCTTCTTGGGCTCCTTTTATAGCCTTCATGTTGAAATTTTCCATTTGTTGATCTAGCGACCATCAATCATGTGGAACTTCCATCTTCGAGTTCATTTTAATTAGTCACTATAGCATTAGTCGATTGGACTTACCGACTGTTGCAGTGCTCAGTCAACTTCGCCAGTTGACTCCAGAACATTTGTGCACTTCCAATAGAACATTGTCGACTTTGCTACTCAACTCTAAAATATTCTATTTGCTTCAAAGGAACCTTAGTCGACTCAGTCACTCGATTGAAATAACTTTTTGTCTGTTTGACAAGGTTTGAACCATCACTTCACTGACTAAATCGTAATATCCCAATAGACCAAACTTTGAGTGGACTCTAACTTCAACATAATATCCCAATAGACCAAACTTTGAGTGGACTTTGACTTCGACCATATATAAGACTAAGTCCACTTAAGTATGTTGTTTACCCTTAACCCTTGTGTATATGTTACTTTACTCACATCTCTTGTGGAGTTTCTTTGAGCCTTGAGCTCTTCTACCATTAAATTCCATCGCTCTGATACTTTGAGCCCTTGTCTCCTCCTTAGCCATTTTTCGCACCTTTGATTGGTAGATCTCCTCCTTGACTCGCCATGCTCCGATGTTCCTTGTCTTGTAGTTCTCGAATGTGCCATCCTTATTTGATCTCATAGACCTCGAGCCATTGAGCCATCACAACTCTTGGCCATACCATATATTTGGTAAACCTTGCACAACTTAGTACACAAGTTAGGGAGCCACAAATCTAACTTAAACCTTTGCCAATCTCAGGAAAACCTTTTGCTGCTTAAATGCAGTGGGGGATGAGAGTGCTAACCAAACTTGGCTTGGTTTCGTTCATTTGCATCTCTTAGTGCACATAGAGACTAGACTACCGTTTCTGGTTTGGTAGCAATTTTTCTCTTATATTGTGACCATTAGTTGAAGAGATTTTTGATCTGTGCTGCCTTGGTTCTGGGAGCATGGTTTGGTACTACTACAGTTGCAAGTAGGCACTGTTTGTGCATTTAAACTCTATAATTCACTTCTGTTAGTAAGATACGAGGGTGTACCATGCTACCTAGTGATACTGTCAATGAGAGATTGGTAGAATTTTTGTTTGTGCCATTCAAATGAAAGCACTTCGTGAAATTCATACTGTTGCATCAAGTTATTGGTATAGTCCTATGTTACATACGGATTATCTTTTGTTGTAAGTTACTGCTAGAAGCAGCAATGACATCCAGCAATACAACAGAGATTTTATTCCACTAGTATAACAAGCCAGTCTGTTTTACATGTAGCCTTGTTTTAACGTGTGAAACTCATTCTTGCCTCATTTCTAATTCATTAAAATAGTTTAAAAATGTAGGTACACTAGTAAATATCTTTGGAATTCTTGCAAGACCATGATTGGATTCAGAAACTTTGCTTGTCTAAGTACATTTTGTGTTGGATTTTTGCAGATATTGCTGAAGGGTGCTGAGAGTGATGAACTAAAAAAGATTAAGCATGTCGTTCAGTACACAGTTTTTGCAGCATACCATTTGATCCTTGAGACTTTGTTTTTTGCAGATCAAAGAGTGTTTTTCACTGATAATAATGCTGAAAGAAGAGAAAGTGGAAATTTCAATAATGAACCATTTCACTTTTTTAGATCTGATGCTACAGGGTACTTGGATAACCATGAAGGTTGTTTGTCTCTCATAGCTTCAGAGCAATCAGTAGATGTTCCAATATGCAGGGGTTCATTTGGTAGTTTTACAGATGTGGTGACATCATCAGATTCTCATTTAGGATATACGATTTCTGAAAATTCTGGTATTGTTGACACAAATATGTTAGACTCCTTCCAATCTAGAAATTTGCTATCTCTTTTTTCTCCTAGCCATGAAGACAATTCCACTACATCTCATTCTGAATCTGGTACAGTAGAATTTGTCATTCAAAATACAATATCTGATGGCAAAAGAACTGACCATAATGTCTCAGAGAACTCTGAAATTAAAGAGAAGCTAGGTGATGGAGCCTTAGCTTATAAGGACAATGGGATTATTGGAGATTCTATTGGGGTTAACATTGATGCTCACGTTTCTAAGAAACAACAGAATGATGATATTGAGAGTGTGTTGGATTCACAAAGTATTTTGGTTTTACTTTCAAAACAGTGTACAACGAAAGCAACCATCTGTGATCAGAGTCACCTTTCCCGTATTAAATATTATGGGTACTTCGACATTTCACTTGGACGATTTCTGAAAGATATGTTGCTTGATAAGGTTTGTTTCCTTTTTTGATTTGTTTGCTGACACTAGTTTGGTTTATTTTATGTCAAATGGAGTTCGTATTAATGGACACTTTATGCAACTTTTGCAGAATAGTTGCACTTCTTGTGGTGAACCACCAGAGGCACATGTTTACAGTTACACGCACCAGAATGGGAATTTAAGTGTATATGTCAAGAAAATTTCTCCTGATTCTCATTTGCCAGGTGAATCTGAAGGGAAAATTTGGATGTGGACTCGTTGTTTGAGATGTAAGAATGGAAGTGAGATATCCACAAGGAGAGTCCCCTTATCTAGTTCAGCACATAGTCTTTCATTTGGGAAGTTCTTAGAGCTCAGCTTTTCAGGTCATTCTGCAGCTAGTAGGTTATCTGAATGTGGGCATTCATTGCACAGAGATTTCCTTCGTTTTTTTGGGTAAGTTCATCTTCTTTGTTTGGTTTGAAGAAGCTTATAGTTTCTTTCTCTTGGATGTGAAACCTTATAATTCTTCGATGAAATGCAGATTAGGTTCAAAGGTTGCGATGTTTGTTTATTCATCAGTCAAGATATATGCTGCCTGTAAGCCACCACCTGTTTTGGAGTTCCATGATCCAAAAGGTCAAGAGTGGTTTAAGAAAGAAATGGAAGATGTAAGTACTTTTTTTTAACTTAATAGTAAAACATTTTGTTAATATTTCTGTTATTGATTGTATATTATCTAACTAATGAATTTTACATCTAATACCATTTAAAAGCTTTATTTTCCTCATTAACCTACATAATGATTTTTTGCAAGGTTCTTTCTCGAGGGCACACATTTTTCTCTGAAGTCTCAGACTTGTTGCAGAACTTGAAGTCTAGATATATTGGTCCTCAAGCCAGACAATGTGCTAAGATTTCAGGTTCACTCAAGGAATATGCTGAAGTTGAAGAGATGCTGATAAAGGAAAAAACTGAATTTGAGGTTATATTAATGCTTTGTTGCTTTCTTAGTATGATATTTTAACCCTGGTTTAACAGAATAAAAATTTCATTGAATTGATGACTATCCGGCTTTTTGTTGCTTTCTTAGTATGATATTTTAACCCTAGTTTAACAGAATAAAAATTTCATTGAATTGACAACTATCCAGGCTTTTTTGTCCAAGGCAATAGATAACAATGGCCAAGTGGACATTTCTACTTATGAGGTTCTTGATTTAAAGTGGCTTAACCAGGAGCTCCTTCTTGAGTTATACATATGGGACAGCCGTTTAGATTGCCTTTTCCAGGATATGAAATGTCAAAGGGAAAGTGTGGTTGTAGTTGATGAAGTTTCAAGAGCGCCTAGTCATGAAGATGAAACAACCTATTGTGCTGACGACACACAAATTGATGTTGATGTTCAATCAACTGAAATTTGTGTTGAGACAAATGATAGCTCCAATAAGCTTCTCGAAATTGGTTTGGCTGATTTGGAACAACCAGATGGAATGTTTCCTGTTAAATCATGGAATGATGAGTTGGTAACATCTGTCCTTGAACTACAGCAAAGACCAGGTTATTTGCCCTCTGCTCCCGGAGATAATAATAATAATCAGGAAGTATGCACATCTATTTCCAGTGACATACAAAATCATTCTGTACAAACTGTAGAGGATCCTTCTGTTGATAAAACAACTGAGGAGCTGAAAAATGATGAGGCAGTTGCTCTTTCGGAAATGGCTAGTAAATCTTCTGTGAATGATAATTCAAGTGTTTATGCAAAATCAGAAGGTCCAGAAAAATTGATCTGGGCTCCATTTTCTGATTTAAAGAGGGAATACAGAAATGACCTCCATGATGGTTCATTTAGAAAGTTCAAATTTATTAATACCTATACTCCATCTCATCTGTCTCCATTGCATCGACCTTCTAGTGAAACAGAGACATTGTATTTTCCAGTGGGCCCTGGTGGGAATGTCTTGTCTGTTTCCCAGGATGAGATATCAAGTATAATTGCCTGTGCACTTTCCGCATCTGAAGATCATCCTACCTTGCCAGAAAATGAACCAATGGAGCTGCATAAATCTTATAGCTTGACATCTGAAGGTTCTGGGATCTCTACATATGGGTCTTCTATGGGATCATCAGAGACAGAAGGAATAAATATGTCACACAGTATCTCCTCACTCTCATTAGATGAGTCATTCACCTCCATTGCTGATGGTTCAATATCTGTTGATCATCTGCCAGCTTCAGATAATCTCCATCCTCAGGTGTCTGTGGGGATGGATAAGGTTTCCGGGAGAAGCATTTTCTCTGTAGCTTGCATATATGCAAAGCAATTTTACACTCTCAGAAAGAAATGCTGTCCTTCTGAACTTGCCTACATATCCTCCTTAAGCCGTTGCAAGAAATGGGATGCTCAAGGAGGAAAAAGCAAAGCTTTTTTTGCAAAGACACTGGATGACAGGCTTATAATTAAACAAATAAAAAAGGCAGAATTGGATTCCTTTTTAAAATTTGGCCCTGATTATTTTAAGCATGTTTTTCATTCTTTAGATTTGGGAAGCCAAACATGTCTTGCAAAAATCTTAGGAGTGTATCAGGTATGTGTAAGTGAACACCTTGTCTTTTGTTTTCCTGATTGCAGACTTGGAAGTGGCTTATCTAATTATTGTTTCTATGATATTAAGGTTCGGCAAACCAAAAATGGGAAAGAAATAAAAACTGATCTCATGGTGATGGAAAATCTTCTGTTTGGACATAAAGTTTCACGAATATATGATCTGAAAGGTGCTAGCTTTGCTCGATACGTTGCTGATGCAAAGTATAGCAAAACAGTTCTTTTGGATCAAAATTTTGTGGAGGACATGTGCAAATCACCTGTATATCTTGGCGGGAAAACTAAACATCTTCTTCAACGGGCCATTTGGAATGATACTTCATTTCTCACTGTGAGTTTGCAGTCAACTGTTGGTAACTCAAATTTTCTTGAATCTCATAGCTACTAAAGTTTATATTATTAAATTTTCAGTCTATCAATGTCATGGACTACTCTCTACTTGTCGGAGTGGATGATGAGCGAAGAGAGCTTGTTTTTGGCATTATAGATTATTTGCGGCAGTATACATGGGACAAGCAGTTGGAGACTTGGGTGAAATCTTCAATGGTCGTCCCAAAGAATGAACTACCAACCATTATTTCACCTAAAGAGTACAAGAAGAGGTTTAGGAAGTTTATGACCAAATACTTCTTAGCGGTTCCTCATAGTTGGAACTGTGAACACTGCTCGCCGACGTGCGTATTTTGTGTTGATGGCAAAAAAAGTTCTGCCAAAGTTCATAACACGGAGCTGTCAGAACAGGAATAATCTGGCCAGGCCAAATTCAAAGTTGCTACTTCCTCAGCAGAAAATTCAATTTCTTCCGATTCTTTTCTGTACTTGCTTCATTTGTACATAGTTATTGCTTGATCCTCCTAATATTTGCGATTTTTTAAGCAAATTTGTAGGTTAAGCTAGTTCCACTATATTTGTACTTATGCGTTTGTCAAAAATTGTACACAGCTATTTTAAACAGACTCCAATTATGTTCTTTCAGGTCTATGGTCATATTACATTGTGATATCCAATAAAAGCTTTGCATTTTTGGACTGGATGAATATTGGCTCCATTTTACGTTATAAGCATATATTTATTTTTCACACAACTGGTGCGCAACGGTTCCAAGTGTCACTTGGATTGTTTTGAACGAACAATGTTTAGATGCATTTGCCTACAAAGTTATCCTTCGCTAATCACCTTATTATATTAGATGTAGCTTTGTAGTTTATTGGTATTTTACGCACCTATTAGTAAAAATATAAAATGATTAGTGAAATCAAGAATTGCATAATTGTATCTTCATAGTTTATGGAATATATTTTGCATACTTTTTCACACAAAATAAGTCACATGATTGATTAAAATTAAAATTGAAGATATATGGGGATCAGATTGACATGAATACTACTGCTAATACTAACACGGTGTTCGAGTTAAGTCTTGTACTCAGAGTCCACTACTCAATCAAAGTTACCCGCCTACCTTGAGTTCTAGTCTAATCATGCATAGGTAAACTTGCACACATGCTACATCAATCCTTCTTCAAGGTAAAATTCACTATCCCAACGATTTTATACGATCGGTCTTACGATCATCTGTGAAGAGATAAATCAAAAAGTTACAATTGATCACTACGGGAGAACTGCACCAACCCTAAATATATACTCACTTGAGTTGTCTTGCCCATTTACACAATTCAGACTATCCATCTTTGAATCCAAGTCTCAGATAGTATAAATAAATTTGCACACTTCATATACCAAAACCAAATACACACTCAAGTTGTTTTGCTTAACCGTCAAAATAAAATGGTCAATCCAACTAGAAAGAGGAATCATATTTTCCAAATTGTTTACAAGAAGTGAAAGATTCTTCGTCGATTACTCACATATCTCTCTGTAAGTCTAGCAACATATCAAATTGCAAACATATAGTAATCATTTTATGGGTTCAACCCATAAACATCAAAACGTGTAATCCTATTAAAAAAATGATAGTAGCAATTTCAAGTTTAAGAATCAATTACACTGGTTTACATGAGTGAGAACCCTACATATATTAATAATATAATATTTCGGCTCGATGCTGATGACAGTCAAACCACCAGTCAATAAAATATCACGTCAACTTTCGTTAATTCGCCGACGAGAAGGACCTGAGGAGGACAGAATTGAACGAACGGATTAGCAGGATGCTGGGAATTCTCGACGAGGCTACTCCGACGCTCAAGTCAGAAACATAAAAAAAAGTAGAAGTGGTAGTATGTGTAGAGAATTTTCAATTCTTTTCTTCTATACCTGTGGGGTTTATATAGAGGTAGCAAGGGCATGATCTGCGGATCTTACCACTTGCGATTGGCTGTGACGGTGATATCAATGGACCGATCTCTGATAGTTTCTAAACATCTAATGGCTCAGCGGTGTTGATTATCTTCATTTGACGGCTAGGATGGTTACGGACCAAGTCTAGGAACTCGGTCTCTATTTTTATCCTTGTGGATAAATCTGGCGAAGGAATCAGCATAATTGTTCGTTGATGGCTAACTTGATACCTGAGGTTGGAAGCTACGTGATCGAACTGAACTGAGTGTATGACTGAGCTTATCTGTGGGTGGCCAAGCTGACCTGAGTGTATAACTGAGCTCATCTATACGTGTAGCCAAGTGGCATTAAGCGCGTGACCGAGCTCTCATATGTACGATCGAGCTGTCCGGAGCGTCTAACCGAGCTTATTGTGTGATACTATGATTAAGTCCTGAGGTTAGCTCCTGAGGCTGGGACCACGTCATTGTTGATGCAGTCTGACCCGGTCAAACTTGAGTCTGGTCAGACTTGGGTTTGTTTTGTTGTTTGACAAGTAAAGTCGGATCAAATACAAAAGATTTAAGTTTAGTCTTACCCGGGCTAGTTGGGCTAGACGAGTTGAAGTTTACCCGGAATAGTCGAAATGCCTTGGTAATGAAGCCTTGATAGCATGCTTGGCCTACCACCCAGTTTAATGAAGTTCATCATGCTAACGAGTAAATGGTGAAAGCCATTTATGAAGATCAAGGAATGAAAGGATAGAATTACCTGATTAATGAATTAATGAAGTTCATCATTAATGGGAAGCTTAGGAATAAAAGAATTACCTGATTAATGCTTAAGGAATAAAAGAATTACCTGATTAATGCATGCATGCATTGTGTTGGTCGACCAACTTCCTTTGATCGACCACGTGGTCGATCAGCTAGCCGTGATCGACCATGTGGTCGATCAGGCCCGACGTATCCGTGCTAGCCGAAAAATTCTGCTCTTCTTAACCGGGAAAATCCTGCTCTTAGCCGAGAAGATATTGTCCGAGAAAACACGATCTTATCCGGGAAAATAGTATCTTGGCCGGGAAAGTATCAAGTTTACCCGGGAAGAAATTTATCTTAGTCGAGAAACATAAAGCCAGGAGAAGTGAAGACGAAGCCGGGAGAAGCAAAGCCGAGCGAAGCATATCCGGGAGTTGTTTACCTGACTTGGAATTGCCTGGGAGGATGGTCCATACACAGGTGGGTGGTTGCCCGGGACATAGACTATCTTTGGTAGGAGCCAGTAAGGCCGAGTAAAAGATAACAGTGGCCGGGAGAGTGGCCGGGAGAAAGGAAGCAAGAAGTGAAGGGGTAAAAACTGGAGAAGGAAGGCTTCTGCTGATCGACCACATGGTCGATCAGCTGAGCTTGATCGACCACGTGGTCGATCAGCTTAGTTTGATTGACCAGTGGTTGACCAGCTGTGCCTGATCGACCACATGGTCGATCAGCCATAGGTGATCGACCATGTGGTCGACCACCAGGCGTGGTTTAGTTTAGTTACTCCCCAACTCTTCCCTGATTGATTTTTGATTGCATTCCGAAGGTCGGAGAAGTGAGATCTTGCCCGGGAAATGTAAGATCTTGCCCGAGAAAGTGATTATCTGATCGGGAGAAGTGTAGCCAGGAAGGTATTGCCCTTGACCGAGAGATAGGAAGCCTTTGTGGTTCAGGACTGTGATTGCCGAGAGCTTGGTGCTCGTGGGTAAATGGAGAGAGCTTTGGTAGCTCGTCTCCGGATTGGTCTAGAAGGAGCCTTTGTGGCTCAGGACTGAAATAGCTGGGAACTTGGTGTTCATGGGCGAATGGAGAGAACTTTTGTAGCTTGACTCCGGGATGGTCCAGGAGGAGCCTTGGTGGCTCAGGACCGGATTGGCCGAGAGCTTGGTGCTGATGGCCGGGACAGGTCCGGGAAAGCTTTGGTAGCTCGGCTCGGGATCGTGAGCTTTGGTAGCTCGATCTCAGGGAGCCTTGGTGGCTCAGAACCTGATTGGTCCGGGAGAGCTTTGGTAGCTCGGCTCGGGACCGTGAGCTTTGGTAGCTCAGGGATCTCTGATTAGTCCGGTTGTTGATGCAGTTTTGTCCCGATTGTTGTTTTGATGTTGACAACGATTTAAGTTCATATTCAGATTGATCGATGCAGAGAGGGCTCGATGCTCGTTCTCTGGACCGGATAGAGTCGGAGAGGGCTCGGTAGCTCGTTCTCCGGATTAGGTCAGAGAGAGCTCGATAGCTCGTTCTCTGGACCGGATAGAGTTGGAGAGGGCTCGGTAGCTCGTTCTCCGGATTAGGTCAGAGAGGGCTCGGTAGCTCGTTCTCTGGACCGGATAGAGTCGGAGAGGGCTCGGTAGCTCGTTCTCCGGATTAGGTCAGAGAGGGCTCGGTAGCTCGTTCTCTGGACCGGATAGAGTCGGAGAGGGCTCGGTAGCTCGTTCTCCGGACTAGGTCAGAGAGGGCTCGGTAGCTCGTTCTCTGGACCGGATGAAGTGGGAGAGGGCTCGGTAGCTCGTTCTCCGCACCGGACCATGGTCGGAGAAGGCATGGTAGCCTGTCTTCGGACCGGATCCTTATCAGAGGAGGCTTGGGAGCTTGTTCTCTGATTACGTGATCCAATGCGGTTGGCTCGGGTGAGACCCAAGTTAACCTGATTAAGTTTTCAATTCAAGGTTTGAGTTTTAACTTGGTCTAATCGATTAGTGAATCGATTAACCAAGAATCAGTTGGGTAATCGACCGGACGATCGATTACTGAACCTTCTGTTTACGAGAGAAAATTGGTAATCGACTTGCTAGTCGATTACAGAACATTCTGTAAGATCGCGCAGAATTTCACAGAACCTCCTATAATCGATTGGTTAATCGATTAAAAGAAGGGTTGATCGATCGCTTGTTCGATTAACAGCTTTAAGGAGAAAACGGGATTTACGAGCGGTAATCGATCATCTGATCGATTACCATGCCTTAATCGATCAGGTGATCGATTAAGGGCTATTGTAATCGATCGGTTGATCGATTACACGCTTTGCTGAGAAACGAACTGCGACGTTTAATCGATTCTCTGATCGATTAACATATTTCTGATCGCACTGCTCTGACTTCTGCTTATCTGATTATCTCTGATATTGCTTTGCTAATCATCTGTGAAGTTTGCAGGTTGAGTTTGAATTTGGATGAAGAACCAGAATGGTCAAGTAATGGCTTTCCATCTTCACAGGTTTGTCGAGCTGTGTTTTCAGGTAAAAGACGTTGCTTTGAGCTGCCACGATCAGGTGCTGAGAGGAGCGTGGCTCAGATGGCTCAGATGATCAGGCAGTGAACTCAGAGAACGTTGGAGAAGGAAGTTTAAGAGGAAGAGCTGAAGGGGAAGATGCTCTCGCTAAAAAAAAACCCTAAGCTATGCTGTGCTTGTCGTGTAACGCTCTCGCAACTTGAAAACCCTAGCTGGTGTTTGGCTTGTGCTTGTGCATTCCCTGCTCTTCTTTGAAGTTTCCTGGTGTTTTGCTCTTGGGAAGCTCAGCTTGCTGTTTGATTGAGGCACAAGGGCTGTAAGTTTCATTTGTGTTAGCCTCAATCTTGAGTTTCTCCTTCTATAATCTCTGTGCTTATCTATCATCTTTGAGATTGGTTGTGGAGAGGTCACTCCACCGAGAAGGAGGTTTTATTAGCCGGATTCATCCGGGGTTCGATCTACCGAAGATCAAGGCTTCGTCCACCTTACGGACACGCCGAGGAGTAGGGGCAAGTTATCCCCGAACCTCGTATATTCTCTTGTTTGCATTGTGCTTGCTCTTGTAGTTGTTTTTCTTCTTGTTTCCGCTGCGTACTAACCTTTTGTAGGAGAAAAACGATCGATTTTCGATAAAAGGGCTATTCACCCCCCCTCTAGCCGTCTCTCAATCTTCAACAAGTGGTATCAGAGCTTGGGCTCTTTGCAAGGATTCCAACCCTAAAGAGTTAAAGAGATGACCATGAAGGAAGGATTTAGCACAAACCAGCACCCACTTCCTTTGTTTTTAAGGTTCAAAGCACATGGTTAGATCTGGATCATGGCTCATCCGGCGGTTAGTCCGGTGAAGAGCGGCCTCGCTCTGATACCACTTGTTGGGTCCAAAAGAATGCATGTATCTCCACAATAACATGATATTGTCCACTTTGGGCCTAAGCCCTCATGGCTTTGCTCTTGGGCTCTCCCCAAAAGGCCTCATGCCAATGGAGATACTTTCCATCCTTTTAACCCCATGATCTTTTCCATGTGCTTTAGATGTGGGACTATGTTTGCACCCTTGCAACCCAACA
>NW_027434906.1:0-3001 GCF_044706935.1 Curcuma longa
GGCTTTCCGAGAAATTTCGGCAGCATCTCCCCTGTAACAATTGACTTTTCTTGAATACATACACATATAAAGAATCCATAACAGGCTATGGATATATCATGACAGATAAAAGTAAATAAAATGACCACCACGGTCATTTACACACATCCACACCAAGTGACCCACACGATCACTAACAGCATATCCGTATAGGTAATTCGTAACGGAAACCAAAAATATATCGAATCAGCGGAAAATCCATACTCAAAGGAAAAACACCACAAGAAATCTAATAAGTCCAAATACACGGATACTGTAAAGTAAATAACCAAAACACCAGAGTTCAGGACTAACAGTGCAGCTCTCCAGACGGCATCAACCTGAAATAGCATACAGGTAAAACGGGGTGAGTTCCAAAAGAAACTCAGCGGGTATCTAGCAAATATGTGTATAAAAGCTATCAACAGTAATATCATGTTGTACAGTCTACTGAAAGGTAAATAGATATGAGAACTGTACAACAGTAGATCTGTACATACCAGAGTCTGATAATCAAGTAAGGTGAAAGGAAAACCCCAAACCAACACATAGGTATCCTGTACATGCATGTCATCTAAGTGCATCAAACAAGTGCAGCAACACAATCAAATGCAATCCGTGCAGTATGCACATGGTGCAATGCATGTCCTGGTCACCCCTGACGCCAGTCAAATCAGTCACCCCTCTAGTGGTGAGGTCGCGTGGGAACTAAAGCCCGTCTGAGTACTCATCCACAGTGGTGAAGTCGAGTGGGTAGGGCTGTGACCTCTGTGCACTCTGCCGTCACCGCTCCTACGTGACCGAGTGGACAGGATGTCCTCAAGGTGTATACCTATCCTGGTAACCCAAATCATAAGTGGGCGAGCAAGCTCTCATCTCCTGGTCACCATGACAGAGGAGGGATCCCTGTATGCTACCACGCTACGAAACCACTATCCTGGGTGGCCTAGCGGAGCTCCTGTCAGGGCAAGTATGCACCAACCTAAAGGTTCCACTAACCCATGAGTGAAGTGTGTGTGTAAATCATATACGAGTGACGGGCTCAAACTGTGCTACCACTATAATAGGAGCGACTCGACTAAAATAGGAGCAGGAGCAGATGATCACAAGACATGCAATTACACACACCCTTTGGTTGGTAGCCCGCATGTAACTGACGCTGGACTCAACAACAATGGAATCCCGCACGTCAGTATGCAATATATGCAAGCATGATGTATGACACTAGTCCATGCATCATATATCCAATTACATATCCATAAGTATGATCCATGCACCACCTCTCCATCTACAAGTCCATGTCATATGCTCCAATAACCATAATGAGGTAAAGTCTCATGTCTATCATAAACACCGATACGGAATAAGATAAACCGAGGTAAACATATGAACATGTATCAGGTGGTATCAAAAATCAATAAGTATCGGATAACTAAACATGGCAAAGGTATCAGATGATCTCAAGATAAATGACTGACTGATATCCATAATATGAATAAGTATCCAATACTATCAAATAGCACTAATAACTGGTATAGAAAGCAGATCAAGGTATCAAGTGAGATAAATACGAATAGGATCATGAATTACTGATAGCTTGCAATACACATATCAATAAGACCTATCTATAAAGGATAAGTCAAGGTACCCGCCTTCCGATTGGTTGCGCGTAATCGCAAAGGATCTGAATCTAATAACGTCCGCAACCAATCAACTCAAATCAAAATCCTGCAATAAGGATAACTAACATAATACTTACTATGGCAATTCTGTATCAAATTAACAGTAAATAAATCCCCTAATTTAATCCAATTAAATCTATCAAAATTCATCCCATACAATCGGTAATATCCTCAGAACCTATAATAAGGACTCACCTCAAATGAGCAATGCTCTGCCCTAGGTACACCTTCGGTTCAACTTCCTCTCCTCTTCCCTTACGGATACAAATGAAACTGATCTCTGATCTGATCCATCCCACAACAAACAGTGGAAATGAACAATCATCTAGTAATCCATAGAATCTATTCATATAAACTGAGAAATCCCAATCGAAATATAACGAGCCCAAAAATAGATCCGAGCTAAGTTCCAGAAAAGAGATCTCACCTTGCTGCCGCAGATCAAGGAGCCTCCACTCGATCCGATCACACTCCCAAGCTAAGGAAAGAATAAATCTCTAGCAACCTAAAGATTCCAAAACCCTATTACAAGGTTCAACTCCAAGCAACGAATGCAATCAAAGCATAACATAATCTTGCCTACCTTCTTCCCTTCGATTGCTGCCGCCGATTCTTCTTCTCCTTGCTTAAGATCGAAACCCACAGCAGCCTCCCCTTTAAGATCTAGACTCGGAAACCAAAGAACCATGGATCTACACTTAAGGAATCAAGCACCAACCGAAACCTAGTTTAAATCCTTACCGATTTCACTCCCTTCCGGATCTCGCCGTCGCCCGATTGCAGGTTCCTCCGGCGAGATTCCGCCTCAGCAACACCAGCTCCGGTCGCCGATGGTTTCCCTTTCCCGATTAGCCACCGACGCTTGAGCTTTCCTCACTCGGCTTCGGCAAAGGCGACGCGAACGGAGCTGCGTCGACGCGGTGAAGAGAACCGAAGTCGCGATCGGGAGAGGCGAAGAACCCACTGTAGCCTTCTTATAGGGTGGGTTTAGCTTAACGGATTTAGATCCAATAACCCATTACTTCATTAAACCCAACTCAAGCTTGAGTCCAACCCAACTAACCCTGGCTGAACCAAACCAACTGACTCAGCTGAATCCAAGTCTAACCCCCATTTAACCTGAACCGGTACTGTAGCAATCCGAGTTTGAATTTGGTTCGCTTGGTTCAGGGGTCAAAACGACCTCCGATTTGGTCCAAATAAGTTTCGTTTGGTTCGTCTTCACGAGACGAATCTTTTCGTATCTATAGTAAAATTTTTCGGTATCTTACAGGAGGTCCTGTACATTTTTGATGGATGTA
>NW_027434907.1:0-2628 GCF_044706935.1 Curcuma longa
GAGAGAGATAGATGATAACTAGCTATTTGATCGGGTAAATTAGGATTATTTTGGACCGATTTGATCATATTTCTTGTTAATAAATTAGATATTTGGACTGGTATTTATTTTGGATGGATTTTTGATCTTTATTATAATTTTTCATTAATTTATAAAAATTTAAGAATATTAATTTATTTTATTTTATTTTTGAAGGAAATTAAGATGGTCCTGGTTCGAGTTAGGACTCAAATCATGATTTAATTTGCTCAACTAGGATTCAGCCAAATCAGAAT
Organism: Curcuma longa; assembly: GCF_044706935.1. Taxonomy (NCBI): domain Eukaryota; kingdom Viridiplantae; phylum Streptophyta; class Magnoliopsida; order Zingiberales; family Zingiberaceae; genus Curcuma; species Curcuma longa. Next base: position 276 of record NW_027434907.1, read on the forward strand.
CGATCAGCCAATGCCCAATGTTGATTCAGTTAGCCCAGCCAAAGCTCAAGTCTAGCCACATTCAATTTGGTTCAGCTGGTTCAGGATTTGGCTCAGCTTGGTTCAAGCCAGTCCATTGGTCCATTTAATTTTAGCCCATTCACTTAGCCACTTCACTTAGCCAATTTAGATTAAGTCGACACCATGTTATCTCAACCCAAATCCCAATTGATTTCGGTCCAAATCAATTTCCCAAATCAAGCCGCTGGTTCAATGCCAATCGGTTCAACGCAGCGATTAAAAGGGAATTTGGTTCACGCCGCAGAAGGGGGGGGGCTCGCGACCTAAGCACTTTCTCATCCACGACTTTTCTACTGTGCATCTTCTTCTTCGTCTTCTTCACCAAGACTCCTCTTCCTCCTCCCAATCAGTGCAAAGCAAGGCGTGGCGACGTTTGTTTGAAGAGGGTCGACGCTCCGTAGAGGCGTTTCTGCCTTGAGCTCCGGCAACGCTTCTCCCTTCCTGTCTGGCGGTTGCTGTGGTGAGCGATTTGCTCCAGCGTCGGCTGTCGATAGTATCCACCTCCGCCTCCATGAAGTATCGCATGGCAGCTGTTCTCTGGCGGCGATTGTAGCAAAGAATCGGCTGGTCTCCTAGCGACGATTTGTAGCAGGGGATTCCCGTGTGTCTTCAACTTCCGTCGTCCCCGGAAAATGGCAAGGTAAGGATGTTCATTGCTTTGTTTCTGACTCCTCTAGCGGCGATTTGTAAGCAGAGAATCAAGGCAAGGGTTGAGCATCTGATGTCGTTGTCTTCTCCAATCACGCTCCGCCGTAGCGATTTGCTTCGGTGCAACCCACTATCTCGTTGGCTCGATTAAATCGGAAGTTGCTGGAAGCCTTGTGCTGTGGCCGATTTAAGGGGGAGAGAAAACCCTAGCTGAATTCCCTGTTCCATTCTTTATTCTTTGTTCTTGTTCGTGTTCTGATTGTTTCTATTTACTTGAACCAAACCCCCCCCCCCCCCCCCCCCCCCCCCCATGCAGTTTAATCTCTAACCCTAATTGCTAAACTTAATTTTCTAACTTTAATCTTAATTTCTAACAGTGATTCTAACTTGGTTATTTGGTATTGTGTTGTTTGGTTGTTGATGTAGAGCTTGTATGTATAATATGTTGTTGTGTTGTTATGAAGGATTGTTTGTTGTTTGTCTTGCAATTGTATTTTGGCATTAGATTTGTATGATAAATAACTTGTACTGTTGTAAAGTGTAGAAATTGTAATTGTTGCAATCGGTGGTAGGTTAGTTTGTATGTTGATTTATGTTGTATGGTTATTTATTGTCCTTGTTATTATGATTTAATTGTTGTATGAGTTTGTATGATGGATACATGTTTGTAGAGTCCATGAAGTGTGAGTAGTGTATGTTATGGTTGTTGTAAATTCATGTTATAGGTTATGTAAATGAAGGCATGTGTATGTTGAGTTTGTATGAATAAAATTCATGTAATAAGTTAATCACTATTGTAAATGAAATAAGTTGTTGAATAATTGTATGTTTGATGATTGATTGTTGTGATGGCCATGAATTGAATAATGAACATGTTCTAGCATTCATAACGTTGTTGTATTCTATGTGAGATAGGATTTGATTGTAAATAAATAGAGTTGTAGATAGTTAGGAATAAATAAAGTGAATAAAAATCCCGCACTATATGTCTAGGAGAACTTCCTGTCATTGAGTCCAAGAGAGACGACCCGGACCTCTCTATATTACTTTTGTGATAAATAGGGGTTTGATAAATAAATAAATAATTAATTTTGATGAATGTAAGTGACAACAAATAAGGGAATAAAATTATATAAATAAAACATCCCATAAAACATCCACATCAATAGAGTAGAGTAGATTTGGGACTTTTTAGTGTAGATCTGATGGTGGAGAAGGTGGAGAAGAAGAAGAAGTTAAGGGGGTAAAAAGGAAAGATTTTGGAGGAGTTTGGAAGGAGAAAGGATTGAGAAGGGAGAAGAGGCGGTTGTCAATTTGGGGCACACGATCGTGTGCTAGGGCACGCACGGCCGTGTACCTTATGTATAATGAGGGGGCACAGCCGTGCCTATGAGGCACGGCCTAGGGCTGTATTTAGGCATGCCTGTGTCTTAAGGCACGGGTTGAGCAGGTTGGCTCTCGGGAAGGCTCACACGACCGTGCCTCAGAGGCACGACCAAGGGTAGTGGCTTCTCGGTGGACAAGGCACGACCGTTTCTTGGAGACACGGCTTGGCCAGGTTGGTGTTCTGTGGTGAAAGGCACGTCCGTGTCTAATAGGCACGGCCTGAAACTGTCCCTGCTCTGTTATTCGACACGACCGTGTT
>NW_027434908.1:0-3664 GCF_044706935.1 Curcuma longa
TATTTGATTTTGGTGAATTTACCTACATCCCCGGTCATGTGGCTTGAACACCCGCTATCCAAAATCCACATGCCTTCATCCTTCTTTTCTCTTACCTACATGATACGAAAAATATCCTTTTTAGGTATCCAAAAACTAGATTCACTAACATTTGAAAGATATTTCTTAGGTACCCATGCTAGTGTTCCCTTAGTGTTTTGTTTGCTAGATTGTCTTCCTACAAGGGATATATAAGATACTTCCTTAGGTCTATAACCCAACCCAGCCTTGTTGTATACTGCTCTTTGACTGTTCAAAATTAGATCAAGTTTTTGTGATCCTAATGTGAACTTTTCTAAACATGTCTTTAATTTTGCATTTTCTTCCTTTAATTTTGTATTTTCCTTATTTATTTCATCAAAATGACTATGGTCACATGCAATTGTTCTAGTCTTCCTAAGTTCTTCCTTTAGGGCCTTGACTCTAGATTTTGATTTTTCTAATGCATGCTTGAGATAGTTCATGGTACGAAAAAGTAATTTTTGTTTACGACTATCTAATACCTCATCCTCGCTAGAGGAGGATTCGTCTTCGCTTGATGATGATGCTTCATCGCTTGAGGTATCCGATTCATCTCTTCGTGCCATGAGCGCCATATGTCGTGTGATGTGGCAAGCTTCTTCATCATCTGATGAGGACTCACTGCTTGAGTCATCCCATTTTGCTTGTGCCACCATCACCTCTTTCTTTTTGCTCTTGTCCTTTTTCTTCTTATCTTTTGATTCATCGTTCTTCTTCAGGTTTGGACAATTTGGCCTGATATGTCCTTTCCTGTTGCACTCATAGCAAGTGACATCAGTACCAAAACCTGAACTTTGACTATTACCTTGAGATGGCGTGAATGTCTTCTTGAAGTTCCTCTTGGTAAATCTTTTGGTTTTCCCCATCATTTTCTTCACGTAATGAGCCATTTCTTTTGATGTTAATTCTTCATCACTGTCTGAAGAATCTTGCTCAGATTCTGATGACTCCTCCTTTTCTTTCTTCTTCTTCTTTTTCTCCTTATCTGCAATCAAAGCTATACCTTTCTCTTGCGTGCCCATATTAGCTTGTTCATGCAGTTGTAGTTCACAAAATAATTCATCCAATTTGACAACAGATAAATCCCTTGACACTTTATACGCATCTACCATCGATGCCCATAAAGTGGTTCTCGGGAAGGCTTGTAATACATACCTTACAAGATCGCGGTTCTCGATCTTTTCTCCGATGACATGGAGGCCATTTACTATTTCTTTGAATCTTCCATGCATCTGACTTACTGTCTCATTGGATCTCATCGCGAAGGATTGTAGTTGACTCACCAAAAGATCCTTCTTGGCTCGTCTCGATTCGGTTGATCCCTCGTTCAGTTCGATTAGTTTCTCCCACAGTTCTTTGGCCGAATTAAATGGTCCGACCTTGCTCAGTTGCTCTTTTGATAGCCCACATTGCAAAGTCGTTGTGGCTTTAGCGTTGGCCTGTGCCTTCTTGCACACATCTTTCGTCCAGTCTTTTGTAGGGATAGCTTTTCCCTCAATGTCTTTGGGTATCTCGAACCCATCTACAATACTAAACCAATTCTCAATGTCATTCATTAAATAATACTCCATTCTACCTTTCCAGTAGGCGAAGTCATTTCCATCGAAGTATGGTGGTCGTGCGGTGCTGTAACCCTCTTGGAATGCCATGAGTTGCTCCGGTTGATTGTTAGATCCTCCGAAACGTAACCGGCTCTGATACCACTTGTTAGGATCGGTTGGTTCGCTAGAGGGGGGTGAATAGCGTTTTTCGATTCTTCTTGATTGTTTCTCTGCAAGAGTGTTAGCGGAAGCAAAATATAAAAGAGAAAACAATAGATCAACGCTAACCCGGTTTGTTTACTTGGTATCCACCTCCGCAGAGGTGACTAATCCAAGGATCCACACGCACGCACACACCCGATGCACTATGAATCTTCTCCTTCTCGAAAACCTCGAAGGCGGAGAAACCTTTACAACTCTTTCGATCTCCTCAAAATGATATGAAATAATGTTTAAGAGGAGAGGAAGAAAGCAAAGAATAGAGAACAAACACGTTCTCAAAAGAAGCACAAAGTAATGAAAGAATAGCAGAATTCTTGAGTTGATCTCGAGCAGGCTTCTTTTATAATTCTTCGGCATCAGTCGACTGCTGGCAGGGCCAGTCGACTGATGGCTTCAATCGGCAACAAAATCTCGCATTAAAGCGCATTAAATGCTTGCCAATCTTCGCCAACGTTCAAATAGCAGTCGACTGTTCCAAGACCAGTCGACTGGCATCAGTCGACTCACCATACACCAGTCGACTGCCCAGTCGACTCCTGTCTTCCTCTGGCTCGACTGATTTTTCTGTGTGCGTCTGATTTATGAGCAGTCGACTGCTGGCAGGGCCAGTCGACTGGTGAAGCTGAAAAATCCCATTTCAGCTTCTCTTGACCTAGACCTCGGCCTTCAAACACCTCCCATAGCCTCATGCCTTCCCTGGATGCTCCATCATCCTTGCACTAGCCTGAGATGCTTCCATCAGCTTCGTCATGTCAAGTCCTTGCCAAGACTACCCACTTGGACTTTTCCTTGCCAAGACTACCCACTTGGACTTTTCCTTGCCAAGACTTCCCACTTGGACTTTTCCTTGCCAAGACTTCCCACTTGGACTTTTCCTTGCCAAGACTTCCCACTTGGACTTGCCAAGACTTCCCACTTGGACTTTTCCTTGCCAAGACTTCCCACTTGGACTTTTCTTTGCCAAGACTTCCCACTTGGACTTTCCTTTGCCAAGACACGCTTGGACTTTCCTGCAAACTTGCATCACACATGTTAGATCACAAGTATTGCCTAACTTTAAACATGGTTTAGCCAAACATTGAAACTCAATGCACTTGGGGCAAAGATTGCACCATGGCCGAGGTCTAGGTCAAGAGAAGCTGAAATGTGATTTTTCAGCTTCACCAGTCGACTGGCCCTGCCAGCAGTCGACTGCTCATAAATCAGACGCACACAGAAAGATCAGTCGAGCCAGAGGAAGACAGGAGTCGACTGGGCAGTCGACTGGTGTTATGGTGAGTCGACTGTTTCCAGTCGACTGGTCTTGGACAGTCGACTGTATTTGAACGTTGCAGAAAATTGGCAAGCATTTAATGCGCTTTAATGCAAGATTTTGTTGCCGATTGAAGGCATCAGTCGACTGGCCCTGCCAGCAGTCGACTGATGTTGCAGAGATTATAAAAGAAGCCTGCACGAGAACAACTTATCTTTTCGCCATTCTTTCATTCTTTTGTGCTTCTTTTGTGAGCGTTTTTGTTCTCAGATTCTCTGCTTTATTCCTCTCCTCCTAAACAATATTTCATATCATTTTGAGGAGATCTAAAGAGTTGTAAAGGTTTCTCCGCCTTCGAGGTTTTCGAGAAGGAGAAGATTCATAGTGCATCGGGTGTGTGCGTGCGTGTGGATCCTTGGATTAGTCACCTCTGCGGAGGTGGATACCAAGTAAAATAAACCGGGTTAGCGTTGATCTCTTGTCTTTCTCTTTTATATTTTTGCTTCCGCTAATCTCTGTGCAGAGAAAGATCAAGAAAAATCGAGAAACGCTATTCACCCCCCTCTAGCTATTCAACCGATCCTAACAA
>NW_027434909.1:0-1459 GCF_044706935.1 Curcuma longa
ACGCAAATCAAAATTAGCAGGTAAATGGAAAATGCAACAATGAAACCTTAAAGCAAGTTAAATCCTAATGCACCACTAACAGTTTATCATTCTAACACATTCTGACACTTGATATTGAACATGAACATTAAATTGCAATTGAACAGTTAACCTATAATTTGCTAACCTAATTCATAAGCAAGATGAAACTAATTCTTCATTTAAACTATCCTCTACCATTATCTATCATTAACATCCCTACTTAAACCAAAAATCCCAAACAAACTGATACCCTAAGTGGAAGATGGCACGGAACAGCGCCAAGACAGAAATGGCACGGAGCAGTAAATCAAGGTTTTCAGAATTCCAAGTTTAAGCTAACTAAACTCCAACACAATCAGAACATTCATCCAAATCTAAATAATAGCTAAATAAAAAGTTCACAAGGCTACTAAAGATCGAATTAACAGGAACATTCAGAATCAAAATTTCAGAAAACAAATGGAAATCAGAAATTCAAACGAATTGCAGAAACAGGAATAAACAGAAAATGATAAAATCCTTCTCTTCTCCTTCGAATCCCTTTGGCTGGTTGTCAATCAGCTGTTTAACCCCTTTGGAAACTTCGGATAGGTCGTATTTTGGGTTGCTCGTCGCCAGCACAGCGAAATTTGCTGGAAAAACCCTCTCCGGCCAAGAACAGGTTGCTGCACGGCGAAAGTCAGGTTAAACTGGATTTCCTCTCTTCTTCGTGCTCCTATCGGATAGATGATGATCTAGGGCGGCTCCACGGTCCTAGGAGAACCCCTCAAAGGAGTCGTGACGCCGGATTGTGCTGTGATCTGTCGGAACTCGCGGAAACAGAGGTTTCGGCCGGCGGAAAAACCCTCTCCGCCGCTCAACTCCAGCCGCCGGAAAATGCCCAATCGGCCGGCTTCAGCTTCTTCAGGGATCAGGGAATGCGATGGATTCGAGTTGGGAGGAAAAGGGCGCCCGTGGAGGTACGTCGCGAGGCAGGGCAGGCGCGCGGCGGGGGAACGAAGAACAGTAACCGCCGAAATTTCATCCCTAAGCTTCGTTTAAATAACCATCTCTGATTAATCATGAAATCCTGGCCGTCCATTTTGATTTTGATGATCTGAACTTGATCTAGGGCGTTAGGGCGGCTTAGGGCTTCCAAAAATTTGAGAGATCTTGATCGGGCTCGATCTAGGTCATGTCTTCCATGTTGGCTTGGTCGATTTGGGCAGATTAGCTTGATTTGATTGCGATTGAACTCGAACTTGACCCGATTTGAGCCCTAAAATCAAATAAACTCAATTTATGTAAAATTTGCCATTAAATCATAGAAATTTATAATAAAACCTTCAATTATACCACATGACACAAATATAATCAAATTAATTCATTTAATAATTATTTTCATGTAAAAATCCAGAATTGAATTGATTAAAAATTACATAAAAACCTTGGCTCATCA
>NW_027434910.1:0-1422 GCF_044706935.1 Curcuma longa
TGTAACACCCGCAATTTTCCTTCAATAATTCCTGGATAATGATGAATAATTGATTAAAGGAAATTTAGTAAAATTTCTAAATGGGCCTTGATGATTAAATGGGCTTTTAGCTTAATGGGTCATTAGTAGGATAATTGTCCTAATGGGCTTTATGGTTTAAATGTTTTCTTAATGGGCTTCTCCTATATGGGCTAGCCAATGATAGAATGGAATGAAATTGGGCCTTAAAGAATGGATAAATTGAATGGGCTTATCTCATGTGGGCTTTGCAAAAATAAAAGAAAAAAATAATGGAGGAACCAAGGATTGATCCTTGGACCTCAAAGAATGGCAAGCCTAGTAGAAGCATGGGATAAGCAAATGGGATGGCAAGTGTTCTTATTAGAGATATAAGGGGAAATAAAATTGAATGAGGGATGACATCACCCTCATTTAATGAAAAGGGGTTACAAATGCAAGAGTTAAACTCTTTTTCCTTTTATTTTCTTCCTCAACGAAAATGTTGATTTCTTTGGCCGAAAATTTATGGATTAAGGGGTGGAGTTAACTTCATCATGAAATGGGGGTTATAGAGAATAAAGAAGGGATTTATTAGGCTTAAAGGGAGGAGTTACCATGAACAAAGTGCAACTCTTTTTCCATTTCTTTGTTCTCACCGAAAATGATGTTTTCTTCATCAAAGATATTTTTATTTTCTTTCATTTTCTTGTTTGAATTTCGAAAATATAATGAGGAGGGGGTTACAAGAGAGGCAATTAAGAGAGGGGAGGTTACTTGAAGGAATTTAATGGAGGGGTTACAAGAGGCTAAGTGAAACTCCCTCACTTATGCTATTTTCTCTTCATTTGGGTTCTTTCCTCATTCCCTTGCCGAAATTTTCTTTCTCCTTCCTTGTTCTTATTTTGTGGCCGAAACTTTGAGACCTTCTTCCATCCACAAGTTTTCCAATCCAAGGTGGAGAATTAGGAAGGGGAGTTTGAAGCAAAAGAGAAGGTAAGTCTTTCTAGAGTTTTGGGTTTCCTCTCTTCTTTCTTACTTCATTTCCTTGCCATTTATACTTCTTTGGCCGAGAGGTCTAATGGTGTTTCATCACCATATTGTCAAAGCAAAGAAGTTAAACCAAGGGCTAGAGAAGTTTGGAGGAAGGAAGGAAGGATACCAAGAAGATAACAAGGAAAGAGAGGGTTTCTTTTCTTTTGGTAGGGTAAAAATCAAAGAACAAAGTGTAAGTTCCCTCACCCTACAACATAATAGCTATGATGAAGTGTCCATGGTTTTCTAATATTTTGTTGGTTGAAAAAGCATGAAAAACTCCTTCTTAAAGTTTCGGCCATGGTAGTAGGTTAAGGTTTTAAGAACATGTTTTGGATATGTCATGTACCATATGATTCATGAAAATGTTTAAGTAAGAATTTTGGTTGT
>NW_027434911.1:0-3603 GCF_044706935.1 Curcuma longa
TACACTTTGTCACACCTTATTCTTTTATAATTGCATATTTCTACTCTTTTACTTGGAGATCTATTTCTTGTATATTTTGCTTAACAGGATGTGATTTAGAGCCAAAATGATGCATTATTGATGGTGGAGCAAATAGTGGAGAAAAGAGGCTCACACTGGCCGTGCTCGCTGTCACGGGTGAGTCTCTTATGTAACAAACACTAAAAAATGGAGGAGAAGATGAAACAAGACAGAACACGGTCGTGCCTACCAGGCACGGCCGTGCCTCACATACCCACGGCCTAGACACGGTCGTGTCCCTCCAACAGAGCGACGACAACAAGGGCCATGCCTATCAGGCACGGTCGTGCCCATTTCTTCAGGCTGATCCAGCTTTGGTCGTGCCTCACAGGCACGGCCGTGCCTCCCAACAGAGACGCGACCTTGTGAGACCGTGCCTCATAGGCACGGCCGTGCCTCCCAACAGAGACGCGACCTTGTGAGACCGTGCCTCACAGACACGTGCCTTCCAACAGAGCCGCGACCATCTGAGACCGTGCCTGGCAACAGAGCAGCGGCTGCACATGGCCGTGCCTCCTAGGCACGGCCGTGTGACGGAAAGTACACGGGTGTGTCTACCTATCAATCTGGACAGTTCTGCGGAGTTAAAGTAAAATAGACATAACTTTCAGCTCCGATTGAACCACGGGTTGTGCCACCCCTCAAAATGGAGCTAACTTCAAGATCTATAACTTTGCTTCAGGGTGAACAGAATGATGACTGCTCTAGGCCATGCTAAATGGCACGGCCGTGCCTCCTGATCGCGGCCACGTTGGATACTCTGGCCAAACTACAGACTAAATTTCAAACCAACATAACTTTTGGCTCAGATGGAGTTATGGGTCAGTTTAACACCCAAATTGAAGATAATTTAATGCTCTACAACTTTGGTTCAGGGTCCAATTGAAGAAAACCAGGTTTACTAGGTGAAAAACCCATTGAGGCAGAGCCTTGTAAACCAGGGACAATCTAGGCAGTTTTGGGTGAGTATAAAAGGTGGAAACAAACCCAATCTTGGGTTATCTTGGGTCATTCTCCAAAACCCTTGGTCTTGGCTTGGCGGCGGTGCCTCCCCCTCTCTAGGGCATGGTCAGATGCTGATGTTGCAGTATATTTGACATAGATGCTAAGATGTAACACCGCGTCATCTCATCTACCTTAACCCACTTCCTATATCTCTTTATCTCCTCTTCGGTAGCATCCCTTTCAGGCACACTAGGACAGATTTCGTGAAGTACAAACTTGTACTCCTCAGCAGTCAAGACAATGTCCAAGTTCCATTTTCAATCATTGTAATTAGGACTAGTAACTTTGTTTTCTTTTAGAATGACAGCAAATGGGTTAAAAGCCATACTAAAATCCTGAGAATCATAAATTAATTACTTGGTTAGAAAACTTTAGAATTTAAAATCATATTGATTTCTCAAACAATATAATTTAAATTCACCAACACCTCAAACACCAGGAATTACGTATGCCACGATCGTGTGGACGTATACAAATTCAAGCATTTGTAAGAGGAGGTTTTACCCATTAATTTTATTATCTCTAAGATAGATAAAATTAATAGTTGGTTTACTTCGATCTCACAGATAAATAGCAGTGACTCTGATGGGGAGGATACTATTAAATGTGACTAAGTGTGCAACATTACTTGATACTAAGTCCATTATTTAGGATTGTGCCCCTTCAGATGGAGAAGATCACACGCTCCTAAATAACTTCCTAAAATCATCCATAAAGGAAGTTTGATCTAGTGATCTACAAAATAAACTCATCCGATATGGAGGAAGACACTCAGAGCCAACACGCAAGTTTGAATTGCATCACTATTAAACCAGTAATGGAGATCACGAGATTAAATAAATAATTTTCTCTCCCACTTAGTTATTTGAATTGAGGAAATTTTAATTATGTACGCATATATAATAATTCAAAAATCAGTTTCCAGACCGTGGCGAGGCACAGGGGCCTTCTTGGTTATCGGAGCAACAACCACTTTCTTAGATAAAATCAATTTAGCAATCCATTAAGTTATGCATACATAATTTCATATCAAGCATAGCATAATAGCATATAAGCACGCTTGTCAGAGCATAGCATAAAATAACAAATTGATGAGTGACATTTTCTACGGATAAATTAGGGTTAAAATGGACTGGTTTGGACCACATTTCATATCATAAATACGGATTTTGGGCTATTTCTTTATTTTAGATGAATTTATGGTCTTTATTGTAATTTGTACTAATTTATAGAAATTTATGGAGATTAATGAGTGACTTTGATTTTTACAAGAAATTAGAGTGGAATTAATTAATTTTGGAGGTTCAAATTGAAAGAAATTAAATTGGCTCGAGTCCGGGTCCATTCGGATTCAAATTGGTTCAGTCAAATTCAACTCGAGTGCAACCTACTGCTTGATTCGGCTCAACCAGCTCAACACAACTCAAATCAAGCCCAATCCATTAAACAAGCCCAAGCCCACTTAAAGCAAGCCCACAATCCAGCCAATCCGGTCAAACCCGATTTAAATTCGGGCAAACCCAATTCAATCACAAATCATTGTTCAGTCCGGTTCAGCGGGCCGGTTTAGCTGCGTTAAAATGGGGTTCCTCGCGATTTTGGGAAGCTACAGTGCTCCCAAAATCGCAAGCACTATTTCTCTTCTCCTCTTCGTCGCCGCCGCGGTTTTGAGCCCCCGCCGTGCGCCTCGCCATCCCTCTTCTCTTCTCCGATCGTGCCAAGCTGTGAGGGGTTCTCCAGCGAAACTTTGCCATCTCGTGGTGCTAGTAGTCGAATTAGTTGGTGTTCTTCTGTCCTGTACCGAATTGGAGAGGGAAGAACCCTAATCCTCCACTGTCATCCACTGTTTTCTTCTCCTCTTTTGCTGTTTCTTTGTAGTTCTGTTTTGTGAGTGTCCTGTTTGATTCAATCGAAAACAACCCCTTTGCATTGTAAATACACTTGATTCTTAACCTAACTTAGATTTTAACTCTAATTCCTAACCCTAATTGTTAACACTGATTCCTAATGCCTAATCTCTAACATTAACCATAATTCCTAACATTTGTTTTAACCCTAATCACTAACTTAACCTTTGAGATTCTTGGTTTGTGTAATTTAGTTAGCATGAATAAATTAAAAGTCCTTCTCTTCTCTGTTTGTTTTTGTTGTCAGTTTGGGTGGAATGACATGCTCTTGTTAGTTGATTTTGATAGCATGAAGTGTAGCCGTTTGATAATGTGTTAGTTGTTGATTCATTTGCACATGAATGGAACTGTTGTAATGGTGAATTGGAACAAGATATTAACTGATTGAATTGTTGAAGCAATTACTTTTGAATTGAATGGAATGCTAAGTTTTATCAAGTGGAAAGCAATGATCTAGGGGGAGGTAGAGGAGACTCAGACGATGAACTAAAATGCAACAATAACACATGTGATGAACCTACTAGGCCTAGAAACTTAGGCACCATCAAGATCATCCCATTGACCAAGTGGTGGGAGATATAGAACAAGGGGTTAGAACAAGATCACATTTTAGAAACGAATCAAACCAAAT
>NW_027434912.1:0-2209 GCF_044706935.1 Curcuma longa
TGATGAGCTAGGGTTTTATTAATTTTAAATCGATTTATTCTTGGACTTTTATATGAAAATGATCATTTTTTGAATCGATTTAACCATAATTGTCCTATATTGCATAATCTGAGGTTTGATATATTTTTTTTATGATTTAATGGTGAATTTTGGCATTAATTTGGTGTTAATTGATTTTAGGGTTCAAATCGGACTCGACTCGAGCTAAACCGTGGTCAAATCAAGTCAAATTGCCAAATTGATCAAGCCAACATGGAGGACATGACTCAGATCAAGCCCGATTAAAATTTCGGAATTTTTCACGAACCCTAGACTGCCCTAGAGCTCACATCAAGTTCTGACCATCAGATCAGAAATCAACGGCCCAGATCCTTCAATTAATCAACCGGTATAAAAAGCCAAAAATCGAGAGTGAACAGTGGCTGCGCACTGTTCACCTTCGTCCCGCACCCGCGCCCGCGACGAAGTTCTGCTCAGCGACGTACGTCCACAGCAACTCTCGGCGTCCCAAATTTTTTCCACGGCATCCTTGATCCACGAGGAGTTCAACGCCGGTCGATTGGGTATTTTCCGGCGGCTGGAAGGCGTGCGGCGGAGAGGGTTTTTCCGGCGACGCAAGCCTCTGTTTTTGGCGTTTTCGGCGGCTGACTGCACAATACGAGGCCTTGGTTCATGGAGGGGTTCTCCTAGGATCTCGGAGCTCCCTTGAATCGTCATCAAACCGATCGGAGCAAGAAGAATAGAGGAAATCCGGTTCGCAGCTTCAAACAGCATACTGACAGCGTTCTGTTCCGTTCGGAGAGGGTTTTTCCGAGCTTCTCAGACGTTGGCCAGCGAATACAACACACAAGAGACCGTGTGGAAGACTCCAGATGGATTGTTGAAGACACATTGTGGATTCATCAACTGATTGACAACCAGTTGAGGAGATTCGAAGAAGGAAAAGGGAGGCTGAAGCTGTTTTCGCTGTTTTCTGAACATTTCATTCAGTAATCTTGTGTTTACTGCATTTTACCCGTTAACAATTGCTAGTTGTTTGAGTTTGGTTAATCCCTATTGCTAGTTAAGTGTTTGTGGATTTAATCTCATTGCATTGTCTGATTTTTCACTGCATTGTCTGATTTTGGTTTCAATTCCCACTGTTCGTGCCATATTCCCAGTCCCGCGTATCAGGTATCAAGGATGTGCAACTTAATGGCTTTGTTTGAGATCTATATTTGCCTTAGAGTGTTTCCTAGCTAAGCTTAAACCCATTCTCAAATCCAAAAATCTGAACATCTGAATCTGCTTATTACTGTGCCGAGCCAACCGAAACCTTGCAATCTGAATTTCCAGTTTCTGAACAATTCTAAAACTGAATTAGTGTTCTTTCCTTAGTTTCATTTGATCAAATTCAGTTCAAAAACACGTGAATTCCGTTGGTTGTTGATACTTTGGTTGTAAGTTGTTGATAGATCAGATTTAAAGGTTTTAAAAGCTTGGTTTAGCAATTTGATTGTTACTGAAATTCTGATTTCAGATTTCTGCTCCGTAGCAAATGAAACGGCTGTGCCAACTGTGGTTCTTGTTTTAAGCATCTTGGAAGTTCTTTGTGTGTCATATACTTGTTAGTGTCATTTTAGTTTTTAATGGTAGGAACCTCTTGGATGCAAAACATTCTTAGGTTTCTAATTTGCATTTACTTGTTGTGCCATTTGAGCCACTTTCCGTGCCAACCCTTTTGAGAATGTATCAAACTTAGTTTAGCTAGATTAAGAGCCCTTAACGCATGCTAGGATTCAGCCATCAAGCTTCATTGAATTGAATTGTTTCATTTTGCTTGCACCAATTGCATAAAATTTCCTAGTTTGCATTTAGGTTAGGATTCTTACTTCTCTGCGTTTAGGGATTCTATTTGTTTTGATTTATTCGATTTAAGCATTTAGGTTTGGGTTTTGATTAGGAAATAATTTTGGTTTCAATTGCATTCCACTAATTTAGTGCATTTTAATTTACATTTCATTCGAAAAACCCAAAAACCCCATTCATATGTGAAAACCCAAAAAGAAACGACACGATAAGCTCGAACTAGACGATTTTCTACTAGTCCTTGGAAAAACACGACTCGAGGCCCCTATACTTCGTTTATTTTGTATTCGTTGTGGGTTTTCGATAAAATCTATAAATTTCAATTTGAAGCCCTATCGTGACATTCAATTTAGGGCTTTTC
>NW_027434913.1:0-1532 GCF_044706935.1 Curcuma longa
CAACTAGTCGTACCGTTCACCTTTGGATTGTTGTGAAGGATGTGGATGACTCCTTCGATCTTCTGCTGTATTCCTCTCCTCTTCTCGAGCGTTGTGTGGGCAACGATCCTTCGAGAATTTCTCCACCAGAAATCTCCTCTTCGATGGCTAGCAAATTTTCCTTCCTTCTCTTTGTCTAGAAAAGGAGAAGAGGAAGAGGAGGTTGGCTGCCGAGAGTTTCGGCCACCAAAAGATTAATGTCGTGTGTCCAAATTGGGTTGCAAGCCTCCTCTTTTATAGCCTAGCCATCTTACAAACTTGGTATGATTTATCGTGGATGTTGGTATGATTTAAAATCAATTAGACCCGAATCAATCGATTTGGAGAATTTGGTATGATTTCGAAGTTACCAATTCGAACCCAACCCTTAATCGATCAAGGAATCGATTAAAGCTCGTAACTTTGCCCCATTAAGTCTGGTAATCGATCAGGTGATCGATTCCTAGACGATCACTCACGGAGCTTGGTAATCGATCAGCTGATCGATTACCAAGGTGTGTAATCAATCAGTTGATCGATTACACTGCTTAGTATGGGTTCGAATGCCTGATTTCTTCACGAATTCTTCCAAGGCGGATTTGAGATTTCCTAGAGGCTACAGTAGGGACCTAGAGAAGGAATTGGTTTTGGTCTCCCGATGGGCTAAAGCTCCATGTTCTTCACTGAACACACAAGCTTAAGTCTATCAATAATAACTCATTCCAATAGAGAGTTATTATTGCACTACCGCACCAATCCCATATTATAATATGGGCTCCTTTCTTACTATAAGTACATTAATCTCCCTGTGTTTAAGATATCGTATGTCCGTCAATTAAATGAGTTACTGACAACTCGAATTTAATTGACTTCTAATACAGAGACATACCACTCAACCTTATTATCATGCGGACAAGGTCCACCTGCAGGGTTTACATGATGATCCTTATGAGCTCCCTAAGGGGACATCATCAGCCTAGATTATAGGACACAGTTTCCTTCTATAATCAACAACACACCATGTACATAATACTACTTCCCAACTCATCGGGCCTTTTGATCTATCGTTCTAAATCTCACCCTTTGATGAATTAAAGAAGTACATACTAAGCACATGTGTTTGTTATTATATCGAGATTAAGAGCATGTACATCTATAGTAACAGAGGTTTAGTTCGATTATATAGTCAGTATAAATCGAACAATACCTAGATGGTCCTGCTTAATACACTCTTAGTGTACTAGTGTAATTCTATAGTCAAGACAGACTAAGACAAAATTACACTACAACCACTCCAATGGTTTGTCCAGTCCATCTTGGTTGTGAACACTATTTTTATAATCTATAAGGAACTGATAACATGGTCTTCTGTGTGTGACTCCGCACACCATGTTTATCTACAACATAGATTAAATAGACATTTGTATAAAAACTAAATGCAAACATTGATCAAATGTGATTCTAATTTCAGAATGTTTATTTACATAGCTAGGATTCTGGTATACATCCCAACA
>NW_027434914.1:0-1161 GCF_044706935.1 Curcuma longa
GGTAGCCCCGGAAATACTTCAAATGACCTCTAGACACATCCAAATGTCCTCCAACTTGATCCAACTTCATGGCTCTTTACGGGTCCTACAAAAACACGTCAAAAATATTAGATTTCACCTCATATTTGTAGGAATAAGCAATACAATCCAAAATGAGATCCTACTCATACAATACATTAATACTCAACAATTACACAACGACAGGAGCGAAAACATCAAGTATAAGAGCCAAAATAAATCATAAAAATGCATGTTATCAATTCCTCCACACTTATTCTTGCCCGTCTCGGGCAAGCAAAGAAAACAAACATCTCCCTAAGTGACTCATATCAATGCTTCAAAGAAAGTAAAAGGTAGTTACTTAGGCTTATCACGTTTCCATATATCAAGGCATACAGAAATCCAATTCACACACAAGCCAACAAGCATGGTGACTTTAAGCACATGATTAAACTAAACTTGATGTAATTCTCACAAGGTATATGACGATGGTGCTCACACTCTCAATAGCATGTATGTAACTAGAGTTCCCACTCAATGCAACTCATGATGTTTCACTACCATATGCTTGCTTGTCTCCTACTCTCCACCACTATAAACATAAGTCTCCATGACTCCAAAAGCTTATCATATCCATGAAGAACAACTCAGATATGCGAAACACAATGAAGCACAAGAAAGAAATACAAATGAAGAGATGATATGAATGTGGCAAAGGAAGACATAAAACATTGAACTGTTATGATGTTAAACATGCCCATTAACAGTGCTTACAACAAATCCACTTCCTTCTTCCTAAATAAAAAATAATTCTCATCCTCCTCCATTGGATGCGCATCCAAACTATGACTCATCCTCAGCACTCCACTTCTAGAAAAAAGTTCACATCATATCAATGGTATATTATTTTCAACAAAATTTCTTTTCAATGATGATTTTTTTCTTTTTTTTTCACTTTTTTTTCTTTTATTTTGAATTTTTCTGATTTCAACCATGATATGATGTGCTATCAATATAAGTCTCTCAACAACACCAATCAAATTTTTCTAAACAAAAATATGACTTTTAAAGGAAATAAAGCATGGTTCGACCATGGTGATCAAGCATGGCTCACTCATGCTATCGATTATATCAAGCCACAATTTTTTTCTCTATAAATGT
>NW_027434915.1:0-1455 GCF_044706935.1 Curcuma longa
AAACATGTTCAAGGTTCCAAGCAAAACATCCAAGAAAAACATAATGTCACATATTCAAGTTTCACCACTCATCGTCATCACTTGTATGCCACTCAGGAGTATGAAAAGTTTTGTGGAGCAGATTTATCATTTTCAACACTTCTTGTTGTTGTTCATAAAGTTCATTTTGCTTCTTTGCTATGTTTTTGACTTCTTCATGTAGTTCACGAATCTCCTCTAGAGCTTTCTTTCCTCGATCATCCACATTCAGAATTTTATCTTCAAATCGATCAAGCCTCTCAACATCACCTATGGTTTTGTGATCCAATTCATTTTTCTCAGACTCAGAATAAGCGTCAATTTGATTATCTATTTTCATCCATCGCAGTCCACCATTGGTGTAGATAATTCTAGCAATCTTCAGGTGACGCGGACCTAGTTGATCATAGTCCTTTGATAGACGTTTGACGGTCCCAACTGTTGTATCAATATCCTGTGCCCCTCTCATTCTAATGTGGTAATTTTGTCGTACGTACATTCTTAAAGGTGGCAGCCGTGGATAGTTCATCTCAGCTAGGTAAAGATGGAATCAAGGGAATCTATAAAGTTGATATTGATATACCTGCAGATGATTGGGCTATTGTCACCAAGTTCTATGATGTTCTGATCCTGAATACTGGTCATTGGTAATATTCTATTACTCATCTCTTTACCTTCATACCTTCGATCGTTTACACAATTAATGCTATTTCATTCTAGACGTTTGCTGATTGTTGTTGTTTGCTCATGCTGACCGGTCGAGAAATATTCTAATGCATGCATTTGAAAACTTCTGGTTTAATTATGGTTTATAATGCCTTGACAACCACATCTATATGAGACGGAGGCAGCCATTATTATCACCCTATACCTAACAAACTATTATATATTTCAAGCCAGATAGTTTCATCAAGTCTTGAGTAAATAAATTTCAGAATTTTGATTGTCTATGATATTCGACCATGAATTTAAATATCTAACTGGAAGAGGTGGGGTCCTGATAAATTTCCGAAGGAGACGCCACTTGTCTTTTACAAGGGAGGAAAAACCAGTAGACCCTCCACTTGGAATCTTTGCTGGACTTGAGAGGTTGTCCCTAAAAGTATGATCTCCTATATTGAGAAAGAAGTTCCGAAAAAGACCATCAAATTTTGGTGTACTCAATAGCCGAGGCATTTCTTCGGAGGGGAATGGGATCATAATGGTAGTTGCTTGTCGAGTGACCTACTTACAGAAGAGGAGGTATATTTCCACTTTTGCATTGTATTTTGACATATTAAAGAATTTATTCATGGATGCTTATGTTGTTATAATAGTTTTGTCTGATTTCGTCAACAGCTTGATACATGGTTTTGACCCTAAAAATAAGGGAGTCAACAAAGAAGCAAGGGAAGTGAATTCTTTGATTCAACAAGCATTGCTCGGCACAAGTATAAG
>NW_027434916.1:0-3842 GCF_044706935.1 Curcuma longa
CTCCTCTAGGTCCCTGTTGTAGCCTCTAGATAAAGTCTCATATCCACCTGAGATAATTTTGTAATAATTTCGGTTAGAAAATTCTATTAAGAATTTTTTCTGTGAAAAATTCTATTAAGGTTTCTGTTAAGAAATTCTATTAAGAATTTCTGTTATGAAATTCTGTTAAGAATTCTATTTCTTCCTAAATAAAATTTTATTATGATTTTTTCATAGAAATTTTGTTAAGAAAATAACAAAATTTAATTAAAAAATTTTGTTAAGAAATTAACGAAATTTAATTAAGAGATTTTGTTAAGATAATAATAAAATTCAGTTAAGGAAATTTATTAAGAAACTAACAAAATCTTATCAAGAGATTTTATTAAATTTTTTCTAAGAAAATCTGATTAAGAAAAGTTTGTTGGATTCTTTCTAAATTTTCTTGGATAGCAAAGCTATAAGAGGAGAGGAGAGGGGGCCTAAGGAGTAATAAAAACCCAAACCCCTTGCTTCCTAGGGTCAGCGCCCAAGCCTCTAGATTTCTCCCCTTCCTTTTGCTAGGGTCGGTGCCCACCCTTCTCTTCTTCTTCCCCTTGTTCTAGGGCCGACTCCTCCCCTCTTGGTGGTGCTAGGGCTGGCGGTGGAGGAAGGTCTCTCTTCCTTTTTGGCTAGGGCCGGTGGTGGAGCTTTCTTCTTTGGCTAAAGCCGGCGGCAAGGAGAAGGGAAGAAGGAAGATAACTAAAGAAAGGAAGAAAAAGCTTGGTGGTTTATCTTGGTAGACCGTCGCCCACACGACATCCAAGAAAAGGAGAGGAATACAGCAGAAGATCAAGAGGTCTTCGGGTAAAGAACATCTCCTGTTGGTGCTTCGGTTAGTTTTGATGTGATCAACCAGGTTAAGTTAGATCCTGTGTTGTTCTAATCCCTTTGCTAAGTGTGCAGGAACTTAGGTACGGAGGAAGTCGAGTGTAAGATGTAGCGGACGAGAAGGGTTGCGTGGGAAAGTGAGCCGACGAGCTCGGTGCAATCCGAGGGACGCGGAAGCTACGGATGAGTACACTAGTGGAGCGAAAAGGACGTGCGCAATGTCCAAGGGATGAGAAGCCGAGAGGAAGCACGCTCGAGGAGTAAAAGGCCGAAGTCGAGTTTGGGTGAGCCTAACTCCGGTTGGTCAGAAATCACCCAGAAGATCTATCTACAAAAAGTCAACTAAGTTGACTTTGACCAAGTTAACATTTGACTTAGACCAGACTTAATTGGAGAGTGCAACATGCATGGCTTAATTGGAGATTAATTAACCATGTTGCATGGCTTAAGAGAATGCAATGTGCAACGTTGCATGGCTTAAACATTGGAGATTTTTTTAAATGTTGGAAGGCATGGCTTAGGTGGATTAAACGTTGGAAGTTTGAAAGCTTTGGAAACTTTTAAACGTTAGAATAAAAGGATAAAGTTAATCCTTTTATCAAATCAATGCTTGAGATTTAAGGTAATCTCCGATCAACCATTAGGATCGCATCAACGGATTAACGGTCAAGAGGCAAAGTTCATCTACGATCAACGATCCAGATCTATTCTCTTAGGTTATAAATAAGACTTAGAGTTCTAGGAGTTAGATCATCAATTACTTTTGTAATCTTCTCTCTAAGTCTCTGTACTCCAATTGTAAAGGCTTCTCTGCCTAAAGGAGTTTTTTAATTGAGCGTTAACTGCCTTGAAAGCAACGATTCAGTTGCAACTAAGTTTTTCTTAAAGATGAGTGCTAATTCTTTGAACCATCTATTCACCCCCCTCTAGCCGGTCCAACCCGATCTTACATCTCCTACACAATCTAGGGCTCTGTGTGTTTGATTTCAGTTAATTTATGCACTTTTCATACATAAATTTAGGCAGGATAATAGTAGGATTTGCAAATAGATTAACTCTGTGGTTGCAGGATTCCTAGTTCCAACTATTATGGCCTAAATGATGTTATGTATTGTGTGTTGTGCATGGATGTAATGTGTGATTGGAACCCTCGGGCATGTCGAGGTTATTATGCATTATTGTAATAATAATTAAGCACAGCGGGACGCTGTATAGTTTTATTTACTGTTCGATCTAGAAAATATGTAAACTCCTTCGTGGAGTATAGGATCGATAGATGTAAATATTTTAATTTACTGTTCGATCTAGATTACATGTAAACTCCTTCGTGGGGTATAGGATCGATGGATGTAAATTTTATTTTATGTTGTTGCGGCTGTATCTTTCTTTTGCGTGGTGATGACCAGAGGCGCAGCAGAGAAGGAAGCGAGATAGACGCGACTACATCCACTGGCGGCATATTGAAGAACGACGGATTTTGAAAAGGCCATAATAGTTGAAAATTTACTTTTTCATATTTATTGCCTTTTATGCTGTTTAATATGCTATGCTTTTATTTGTGTGCTTTATATGCTATTATATGGATGCATGCTTTAAAATTCCTCAAATTTCAAATAACTAAGTGGGAGAGGGATTATTTAAATTAATCTCATGGTCTCCATTACTGGTTTGTAAGTGATGCATTCAAACTTGCACGTTGGCTCTGAGTGCCTTCCTCCATATCGGATGAGTTTGTTTTGCAGATCACTAGATCAAACTTCCTTTATGGATGATTATAGGAAATTATTTAGGAGCGTGTGATCTTCTCCATCTGAAGGGGCACAATCCTAAATAATGGACTTAGTATCAAGTAATGGTGTACACTTAGACACATTTAATAGTATCCTCCCCATCGGAGTCACTGCTATTATCTGTGTGACCAAAGATAAACCAACTATTAATTTTATTTGTCATAAAGTTAAGTTGACAAGATAATAAAATTAATGGGTAAAATCTCCTCTTACAAATGCTTGAATTCGTATACGTCCACACGATCGTGGCATACGAAATTCTCGGTGTTTGAGGTGTTGGTGAATTTAAATAATATTGTTTGAGGAATCAATATTATTTTAAATTCTAAAGTTTTGACCAAATATGTGATTCTTAGGATTTCATTATGGCTTTCAACCCACTTGCTGTTATTCTAAAAGAAAACAAAATTACTGGTCCTAATTATATTGATTGGAAATAGAACTTGGACATTGTCTTAACTGCTGAGGAGTACAAATTCATACTTTTCAAGGTCTGTCCTAGTGTGCCTAATATAGATTCTAGTGAAGAGGAGATAGAGAGACATAGGAAATAGGTTAAGGCAGATGAGATGACGCGGTGTTACATTTTGGCTTCTATGTCAAATGTGCTGCAACATCAGCATCAGGCCATGCCTACTCCCTATGACATAATGCTCAATCTCAAAGAACTCTTCGGATATCAGAATCAGGCTACCAGGCAGGAAGCCAAGCAGTTTGGACATTGGAAGGTGGACTGTCCTCTTAGAAAAGAGAACAATAAAGGTGTATCTTATTCATTAGTAGTTGAAACATGTTTAGTGGTGTTATCTACGGGTACTTGGTGTGTAGATACGGGAGCCACTGATCATGTCTGCAATTCTTTGTAGGGGTTCCAGGAAATCCGACGACTACGTGAAAGGGAGTGAGAAAAATAAAACTTTGATTATGAGAAATTATCTTTACATACCATATTTTAGAAAGAATTTAATTTCAGTTTCTAAATTATTTAAGGATGGATATTCTGTTTCTTTTGATGACAAAGTTGTCATCAAGAAAATAAAGTTAATATCTGTTCTGGTACGTTGGTTAACAATTTATATACTCTTAATCAAATAACTCCCACGATGCAACAAATAAAAATTAATTACACATCTTCTAATTTTAATAAGAGAAAAGAACCTTCGCAAATGAACCAAACATATCTTTGGCATCTAAGGTTAGGTC
>NW_027434917.1:0-1136 GCF_044706935.1 Curcuma longa
TTAGGATCAGTTGGTTCACTAGAGGGGGGTGAATAGCATTTTTCGATTCTTCTTTTGATTGTTTCTCTGCAAGAGTGTTAGTGGAAGCAAAATATAATAGAGAAAACAATAGATCAACGCTAACCCGGTTTGTTTACTTGGTATCCACCTCCGCAGAGGTGACTAATCCAAGGATCCACACGCACGCACACACCCGCTGCACTATGAATCTTCTCCTTCTCGAAAATCTCGAAGGCGGAGAAACCTTTACAACTCTTTCGATCTCCTCAACAATGATATGAAATAATGTTTAAGAGGAGAGGAAGAAAGCACAAGAATGGAGAACAACACGTTCTCAAAAGAAGCACAAAGAGATAAAAGAATGGCAGAATTCTTGAGTTGATCTCGTGCATGCTTCTTTTATAATTCTTCAACACTGCTCAGTCGACTGATGTCTTCAATCGGCAACAGAATCTCGCATTAAAGCGCATTAAATGCTTGCCAATTTTCTCCAACGTTCAAATATCAGTCGACTGTTCCAAGACCAGTCGACTGGCATCAGTCGACTTACCATACACCAGTCGACTGCCCAGTCGACTCCTGTCTTCCTCTAGCTCGACTGATTTTTCTGTGTGCGTCTGATTTATGAGCAGTCGACTGCTGGCAGGGCCAGTCGACTGGTGAAGCTGAAAAATCCCATTTCAGCTTCTCTTGACCTAGACCTCGGCCTTCAAACACCTCCTATAGCCTCATGCCTTCCCTGGATGCTCATCATCCTTGCACTAGCTTGAGATGCTTCCATCAGCTTCGTCATGTCAAGTCCTTGCCAAGACTACCCACTTGGACTTTTCCTTGCCAAGACTACCCACTTGGACTTTTCCTTGCCAAGACTACCCACTTGGACTTTTCCTTGCCAAGACTTTCCACTTGGACTTTTCTTTGCCAAGACTTCCCACTTGGACTTTTCCTTGCCAAGACTTCCCACTTGGACTTTCCTTTTGCCAAGACCCCCGTGGACTTTCCTTTGCCAAGACTTCGCTTGGACTTTCCTGCAAACTTGCATCACATATGTTAGATCACAAGTATTGCCTAACTTTAAACATGGTTTAGCTAAACATTGAAACTCAATGCACTTGGGGCAAAGATTGCACCAACAG
>NW_027434918.1:0-2777 GCF_044706935.1 Curcuma longa
ATCTGCCTTAACCCATTTCCTATGTCTCTCTATCTCATCTTCGTGAGCATCCCTTTCAGGTGCACTAGGACAGACCTTAAAAAGTACGCACTTGTACTCTTCTGCAGTCAACACTATGTCCAGATTTCTTTTCCAATCTATGTAGTTGGGACCAGTAAATTTGTTTTCTTTTAGTATGACAGCTAGTGGGTTGAAGGCCATTTTCTTGAAAAATCATGAAAATAACCATTGGTCAAATATTCGAATTTAAAATTATATTGATTCCTCAAAACAATATAATTAAATTCACCAACACCTCAAGCACCGAAGAATTAGCATGCCACGTTAGTGTGGACGTATACTAACTCAAACATTCGCAAAAGGAGGTTTTACCCATTAATTTTATTATCTGGTCAACCTATCTTTATGACCAATAAAATTAATAGTTGGTCCTACTTTGGTCATGCACATTTAATAGCAAGCCACGTTAGTGTGGACGTTTACTATTAACTGCATTCTAAGTGTGCACCATTACTTGGTACTAAGTCCACTACTTAGTGTTACGTATGCCACGTTAGTGTGGACGTATACGCGAGCTAAGTAGCTTCCTATAACCATCCCTTAGGAAGTTTGTTCTGGTGATCCGCATACAGACCCATCCGTTGGGGAGGAAGGTCTAAGCCAGCACGCAAGTCTGTATGCATCACCTACAAACCAGTAATGGAGACCGCGGGATTCGAAGAATCCCTCTCCCACTTAGTTTTTACTTTGAGGATTTTGAATTATGATCACATTAATAATTAATTCAATAAATTGATTTCCAGGCGTGGCCTTAGACAAAATCAATTATTGAACTTCTTATTTATGCTTTCATAATTGATTCTAATTTCCTATCTAATCATGCTTGTATAAATAACTAGTTCCTAATTGATCTCCAGGTTGTGGCGAGGCTAAGGCCTTCTTGGATATGGGAGCAACCACCACTCCTAGACAAGATCAACTTCGGAGTTCGTTAATTATACGCGCATAATTTTCCTTAATTGTCCTTAAGGGGTAGGAAATTAACCTATGTGATCTGCTCGTGTTTTTATATGTTTCAGGGTGGAAAATGGAGCAAAAACGGGTAAAAACGGAGTACCCATTGAAGACAAGGCAAGACAGGGCCGTGCCTCATAGGCACGGCCGTGTCTCTCAGCCTCCTGGCCGTGTTTCACAGGGCACGGGCGTGTGCCCAAACAGAAGATCAACAAGTCCAGGCCGTGCCTCACAGGCACGGCCGTGCCAACACTTCCCCTCAGCAGCAGCCAGAGGCCGTGTCTCACAGACACGGCCATGCTTCAAAACAGAATCCAGCCAAGTCATGGTCGTGCCTCACAGGCACGGCCGTGTCTCCATCCAGAAGGAAGCCACTGCTGTTGGCCGTGCCCACCAGGCACGGCCGTGTGCCAAAACAGAAGGGTCCAAGCAGCTGGCCGTGTCTCAAACACACGGCCGTGTCCAGCAAATGAAGAGAAGACAGGCTTTGGCCGTGCCTCACAGGCACGGCCGTGCCTTCAAACAGCGAAGAGTCAACTCTGGACCGTGCCCCAGAGGCACGGCCGTGCCCCAGAACAGAGGCTTGACTGCCTTCGGCCGTGCCCCCAAAGCACGGCCGTGCCTCTTCCTGTGCCCGACGCCCACACGGGGCCGTGCCTCCCAGGCACGGCCGTGTGCACGGGGGCGTGCTGCTTACGTGACCTGCACTATAAATAGGTCCTTATTGAGACCTAGGAAAGGGGGGAGACCTTGGAGAGCCACCGGAGCTGTTCTAGAGCCACCGACGCCTATTTCGGAGCGAGATTCGACGATCCATCCACCGATCCGACTGCTCCAGTCCATCCTCATCCCATCTACGCCGAGTTTGCAGTCCGAAGGAGGAAGATAAGTCTCATTTTCTGCATTTCTTTGTTTTATCCTTGGATTGAGATGTATTCTTTCCTTCCTATGGATTGTAATCTCCACATTATGGAGTAGATTCCCTAGATTCTAGGATGTAGGATAAATCAGATGTAATGGATGATTGTATTTGGATTTGATTAATCTACCGTTTTCAATGATATAACTGTATATTGCTTTGTGGATTTGTGCTTGTGCTTGATGATAAATTATGTGTGTGTGAATCCATGAGGGTAGGGATTTACTATGAATTGGGGAATCATTAGGCCGTACACCGGGGCGCTCTGTAACAGGGGCAGACCTTGAACCGGGCGAGTTCCGAGGGGTTTCCTAATGCGTAGTTAAATTCCTATGAGGGATAGTTAGCGGTCATTCGTTATTGGGGAGAGATCCGTAAAAAGATATCCTGTGACAGGGGATAGGGTTCTTTTAGTACTCCGGGGCGCCTGAGTGACACGGGCAGACCTTGAACCGGGCTTCTAGAACCATTTCAAACCAATAACGAGTGACGTAAGAACACCAATGCATTATTTCGAGGATACCTGACGAGGTTGAATTGGATAAATTGGTTAACATCCCTACAATTGAACATTTATTGAGGAAAGGTAGAGGATCCAAGTCAATCAATCCATTCTCTGAGGAGTCCGAAGTCCTAGGATCGTTTCACAACCAAGTGTCACAGTCGATCCCTTTCTCCGATTTCTAGGATAAAGTACTTTAGAACACTCCCATCTCCCCCACACAACTCATGCTCAATATTCTCTCCACCTTTTTGTGCTAGATATAGTAAGTAATTCCACGGTCCCTGTGGATTCGATCTTTTTATTACTTGACGACATTCCGTATACTTGCGGAACGCTATC
>NW_027434919.1:0-1762 GCF_044706935.1 Curcuma longa
TGTTGGGATGTATACTAAAAGCCTAGCTTTTTGTATAAACATCTATCTTGAAATAATATGAAATAAGAATCACATTGGTCAAATGTCTGCATTTTATATAATGCAGTTGTCCACTTAATTTATATTGTAGATAACATGGTGTGTGGTGTCACACACAGAAGATCATGTTATCAGTTCCTTATAAATTATAAATAGTAGCTCACAACCAAGATGGATAGGGACAAACCATTGGAGTGGTTGTAGTGTAATTGGTATTAGTTTATCTTGACTATTAAATTACACTAGTACACTTTGTGTGTATTGAGCAGGACCGTTTGAGGTCGTTCGATTTATACTGACTATATAATCGAACTAGACCTCAGTTATCATGGATGTGCATGCTCTTAATCCCGATATAATAACAAGCACATATACTTAGTATGTATTTCTTTGATTCATCAAAGGGTGAGATTTATCTCGTTAAATCAAGAGGCCCGATGAGTTGGGAGATAATGCTATGTATATGGTGTGTTGTTGATTATAGAAGGAAACTGTGTCCTATAATCTAGGTTGATGATGTCCCCTTGAGGAGCTCATAAGGATTATCATGTAAACCCTGCAGGTGGACTTAGTTCCGCATGATAATAAGGTTGAGTGGTACTACTCTCGGACTCAAAAGTTAATTAATTGAGTTGTCAGTAATTCAATTAATTGACGGACATACGATGAACACAGAGAGATTAATGCACTCAAGATAAGAAGGAACTCATATTATAATATGAGATTGGTGCGGTAGTTCAATAATAACCCTTTAGTGGTATGGGTTATTATTGATGGACTTGAGTTGGGTGTTCAGGGAGAACACAAGAAGCCCAAGCCTCATCAGGAGGTCAAAATCAATTCCTCCTCTAGGTCTCGGCTGTAGCCTCTGGATAAAGTCTTGAATCCACCTAAGAGAATTCTGTAAGGGTTTTTGGTACTGCCAAATCTCTGTTAAGAAATTTTCTGGAAAAAATTTTATTAAGAATTTCTGTTAAAAAATTATGTTAAGAATTTCTGTTATGAAATTTTGTTGGGAATTTTTGAAATTCTATTAAGAAATTTTTTCGGAGAAAAATTCTGTAAAGAATTTCTGTTAAGAAATTCTATTAAGAATTCTATTTTTCCGGAGAAAATTTATTAAAAATTTTCTAAGAAATTTTGTCAGAAAATAAAATTTCTTAATTAAGAAATTTTGTTAAGAAATTAATAAAATTTTATTAAGAGATTTTATTAAGATAAAGACAAAATTTAAACAAGAAAATTTATTAAGAAAATAACAAAATCTTATCAAGAAATTTATTTTTAAATAAATCTTAGATAAGATAAGGTTGTTAGATTTTTTCTAACAAAATCTTATCAAGAGATTTATTTCTAAATAAATAATTAGATAAGATAAGGTTGTTAGATTTTTTCTAACAAAAATCTTATCAAGAGATTAATTTCTAAATAAATCTAGATAAGAAAATTTGTTAAAATCTTTCTAAATTTCTAAGATGGCTTAGCTATAAAAAGGGAGGCTTGCAAGAGGGAAAGAAGAGAACTTAATAAGCCTCTCCTCCTTGCTTAGGGCCGGCGGCATCTCTTCTCCTTCCCCCCTTTGCTAGGGCCGGCGCCTCCCTTGCTTTCCTCCCTTAGTTTCGCCCAAAGCCTCTTCTCTTTTCCTTGCTAAGGCCGGCGCACAAGAGGCCTCCCTCCTTGCTAGGACCGACGTGTAACGCCCGCCCTTACCAGAGCCTTGACG
>NW_027434920.1:0-4393 GCF_044706935.1 Curcuma longa
TGACAACCCTAGATTTGCAATGCAATGTCACGAGTAGGGTTGCAAATTAGAATTTATAATTTTGAAAACCCACGATAAACACAAACAAGCAAGTATAGGGGCCTCGAGTCGTGTTTTTCCAAGGACTAGTAGAAAATCGTTTAAATCGAGCTTACGTGTGTTCGTATTTTTGGGTTTTCTATAAAAATGGGGGTTTTGGTATTTTTGGGATGAAATAAAAATTCAAATTCAGAAAATAAATGAAAATGCAATTGCTAACCTAATGATGATGATGTAAACCAAAGTGTCAAATAAACCTAAGTTGCAATTCAAATTTCTATCCAAAACCCTAAACCTGTTTAGATTCAAACTTAAAACTAAGTGCAATCTAAATTCACCATCAATGGAAACAAGAAACCTAACAACTAGAATTGATTAAAACTAGTTAACTAATTCTAAATTGCAAGCAAGTGTTTAACTTAACCTAAGCTAGCTATTTCCTAATATCAGCTGGCACGGAACAGTGCTGCTGATACAAGCTGAAATCAGACCGTGGCAAGCTTACCCAAAGCGAATTTAACCGCAAGAACACTTCCCAACAAGATTAGCTACAAAATCAAACGGCATAAACAACTAATTTCAATTCACCATGACAAGGATTGATTAACTAAACTGTTAAACAAAGTTCAGGAATTCAAATTTCAGAAACATTGAAACTGAAAGTTCAGAAATGGAAACAAAGAGCAGTAAATGCATCCATCCCTTTCTTCTCCATCGAATTTCCGTAGCTTGGTGTCAAACAAGATATTGAATCTCTTGGAAGCTTGAAGATGGTCGTCGGGTGGTTTGCTAGCTTCCCGAACCGTAAACAACCGAGGAAACCCTCACCCGGCGTGAACAGAGGACGGTGCTGGCACGTTTGAAATGGCAAAAACCGGAATCCACTGCTTCTTCTAGCTCCGACGGTGCTTCTGTCAACGCAAGGGTGCCACGCGATCAAAGGAGAACCCCTCCAATGTCTTGCGGCTCCGGATTGCACAGCAGATGCCTGGAAACCAAAAAAACAGGGGTGGCGCTGCCGGAAGAACCCCCTCCGTCGCGCGCCGTCCGGTCGCCGGAAAATACCCAATCGGCCGGCTTTAGCTTCTTCAGAGACCAAGGAGTACAATGGAGTTGATTTGGGAGGAATCGGGCTCGCCGGTTGATACGTCGCGCAGCAGAGTCTCGCTGTCGGGGACGAAGATGAACAGTGTCGGGCGGCCACTGTTCATTCCCTAAGTTTGGTTTAAATACCCTTCATTAATCAACAGATCTGGGCCGTTGATCTTGATTCAACGGTGCAGGCTTGATCTGGGGCTTTAGGGCAGCTTAGGGTTTTCCAAAAATTTGAGATATTTTAATCAGGCTCGATCTAGGTCATGTCCTCCATGTTGGCTTGATCAATTTGGCAAATTTGACTCGATTTGACCACGGTTGAGCTCGAGTTGGGTCCGATTTAGCCCTAAAATCAATTAAAATCCAATTAATGCCAAAAATTCACCATTAAATCATAAAAATTATATCAAGCCTCAAATTATGCAATATAGGACAAATATAAATCAAATCGATTCAATAAATAATTATTTTCATGTAAAAGCCCAAAAATAAATCGATTAAAAATTAACAAAAACCCTAACTCATCAAATTCCCCCACACTTACCCTTGAGCGTCCCGCTCAAGTCAACAAAATAAACTAGGATTGTACCCCCCTAGATCATTCTCAATCATGATTAGAAACAATTAAAAGAAAATTATCTAAGCTTGTAAAGTCTCAAAAGCTTAAACCATGGACTAACCCTTGTATTTGGTTAACCGCATAGTAAGTTTCACCCTTCATGACTAATTGAGAAAAATGCATCACACTAAATCTCACGAGGTTGTTTTCAATAGATAAATCAGTGGCTCTCACCCTAATTCTAATTCATGATCAAAAAGGAAATGGAGCTCACTCAAGCAACTTAGGTTTCATGCATTTCCATAGGCTTGCTTGTTTTCTACTCTCCACTACCATTCATGATTTGGAATCCACATATACTAGGCTTATTGAAAATGTAAGGAATTCAATAATTGAAACAAAGGAAATAGGAAATGTAGAAAGACAATTTCAAGAGAAAAGCATTTTCAAGGGATAAAGCAAGGGAAATGGTAGACATGAGTATAGTTAAATGCTAATCAATGATCCCTTGCCCTTTTCTGATTTCTTTCTCTTGTATTCCATTTGTTCAAGTGTGTTCTTCGAATCCATGAAGCAATTCTGGTCTAAACTCATGAGGTTTCATTCCTTGATACAAAGTCTTCAATTCTTCTTCTTCTTTTTCTTTTTCTTCAACACTCCCAAATGTGCCATTTTGCATATTTTCCTTCAAATCAAGCTCAATCCTTTCACATTTAGATTTCACAAGAGATAAGAAATAGCATCCAATCATCAGACATCAAAATTCAGTTCACACGAATCCGCAAATTCAATGTATCATTGGCGCATTTAAATCTGAAAATTACTGAAATTGAATCTGAAATTTGGCTTGTTCTCTCTTGTTTCTTGCTCTTTTGCCTCCATTCTTTTTGCATCATGAAGCTTGATTGATAAGGCTAATATCCATGCAAAATTTCCGTGAAATCCAGATTCGGATCAGTAGCAGCAAAAAAAACATGGCTGAAAAAAAAGCTGAAAAACTATTTTTTTTCTCAAAATGAAATTTTGCTTTTCTCTCTTGTTTCTTGCTCTTTTGCTTCCATTCTTTTTGCATCATGAAGCTTGATTGATAACGCTAATAGCCATGATTGAAATACAGATTCGGATCAGTAGCAGCAAAAAATTTTGATGGCTGAAAAAACCAAACTGCAAATCTGATTTTCTGTTTTTTTTTTCTGCTTCTGCAGCTGCATTTTGGACAACTTGACATCTGAATTTGTTGTTTAGAAGTCAACTGAAATGAAGTAGGTTTTACTGTGGTTCATCAAATGATCAGAATCTTGAAACTTCTTGAAACATTCAACATCTCTTCTTTTTTTTCTTCTGCATTTTTTTTTTCTGCAATTTTTTTTCAATCTGATCTCACTTGTATTGTTTCACAAGTTCTTGCATTCCAATCCTACTTCACCAAATGAGTTTCAACAGATTTATTAAAAACAATCCAAGCAAGATTTGTTCCATTCTTAACAACTTCCTTAATTTTTTTCTTCCTCACTGTTTCATCGCTTTTCAGCCCTGTTTCCTTCTCAATTGCACCCAAATGACATTTCTTTCAATACTTAATAGATTTGTATCGAATTGGCTTCAGTAACATTGCATCATACATGTCCACAAGGCCTTAAAAAAAATTCAGAAACCAATGTGCCTTAATAAGCAATAAACAGTTTTTTTTTCTGATTTTTTTCTTGTTTTCATCAGCAGTTTTGTTCTCTTTTCCTTTTCCTCAACCATTTCTGAAAACAAAGCAACCTTGATGAACTGAACACTTCCTCAGATGCCTCAGATTCAGATTTCCAGAAATCAGTAGCTTCCAGATTTGTATTTTCCAGCATTCATCATTTTCTTTTTTTTTTTCAGCTTTTATGAATTATGTACAACTTGAACTTGGCTCTTGCATGCCATCAACAAATCTGATTATATTCCCAACTTGTCTTCCAATAAGTGCTTGAATTGAATCAACTTTCACAAGAATTTATCACTTATCGGAGCTTTTGATACATAACTTGATACATCTTGAAAAATGTTGTTTTCTGATTTTTTTCTGTTTTCTTTCCATAATCTGATCTGATGCATTTAAATCTGAAGTATATCCATAGTTTCTCTCCACTTCAATCCTACTTCTTCAAACAAGCTTTGCACTTGGTTTGTTGAAAAAAAATCCAAGTAAAACAATCCACAACTTCAAGGCTCCTCATCAATTTTTTTCATCCTTTTGAATCTGAATTCTTTGGCTTCCTAAGCTCAATACATTCCCAACAATGCAGCTCAGTAATTTCCCATTGAAACCGATCCACATGAGGCTTCAAAAATCAAAGTTGACACTTTACTCATTGTTTTGGCACACCCTTCTCATACTTTATTTTCAATTGGTTCACAAGCTCCATTCCTCCACTTTTGAATCCACCATTTTCTATCCTCATTTCTTAGCATTTGTGGCTCCTTTTCGTGCCCAAATCCGGCCATGAATCAAGTTAAAACTGATTTTTACCTTTTGTCATCCTTGCTTTTCACAACTTGGACATTTACTAACTTCCCTTTTCTTGAAAATTTTCTTTCTTCTAAATATCAAAACTCCTCCCCCACACTTAAGTCTTTGACCGACTCGGGCAAAAGAACATTAATAGCATTCAAAATTCCCATGTCCAATAGAGCATAAAAAGAATGAACCGAAAATGGGGAAGA
>NW_027434921.1:0-2928 GCF_044706935.1 Curcuma longa
ACAATATCTCCCCTCCATCTCAGGGAGACAGGCACGCCCGCACACATACTCATAGATTCACTTGTGCTTCTTCTCCTTCTTCGACGAAAAACTGACTTGAGCGTCGAAGCGGTTGAGCCAAGGTACCCCTGGTCTCCGTTCTCACTCTCTTCCCTCGTGCCGTGCAAGTTTTAGCAGCACCACAGAATCCTCCAACATCTTCTTTCTCTGTTCGTGGGTATCACCTTAACTGGTGGCCAATGACTCGTCCAGAATACGATCTCAACATGAACAAATTTATTTAAAAATCACAATCACACTCAGTTTTCTTCCATAATTGGCAAGTGTTTTCCCCTTTTAAGGGCGTGACTCATCTACTCCAAATAAAAAAATTGTTATTTTGAGGTCAATGATGAATAATGGGCCAAGATTTATATGTCTATTTTCAACGACTTAACTTTCTCGGCGAATTGTGGCCGATGAGATCGTATTTACCATCATTTGTTGAATTATTTTTTTTTTAAATATCAATTTAGTTCTTTTGGCTATATTATGCATCCCGTATCGGGAGATCTGTGTTTTGGTTTATTATAGGTCGGTATGATTTGGTTCAGAAGGAGACATGATTCCAGAGCTGACTGATTTGATCATGCATCTTGGCTTGCAATCTTGTCTCAGTACTCATCCAGATCAGGCCGACAACCCTGAATCGGGGATGACTCAGGTTGGAGTCCAATACCCAACTTGGCATTCGATTTAGCTCAAAATCTCCCATCAGCCCTTTAAAGCCTAACTCCAGTTCAACAGCCGACTCTAAGCTCCAACTCCGAGCCATTCCACCGAATCACCTCCCAGTTGCATCAAGTCTTCGGCCTCAAGGTCCATCTCAGTCGACCTCGGCTCGGGCTCTCTTCACTAACCATGCTCCGTCTCCTTAGTGCCACACGCCCTACTCAACCGACTCCACTCTGTTCAGTTCCTCATTTAGCTCAGAAGGATACATCCAATCATATGATATATCAGGTAATTTATCATCTCATTAATGCGACATGATAGTACAAGTGAAGCCTCATTGGTATAGGCAATAAGACTTTTCATTACTACGACGGTGATAGACATTCTCCTTCAGATGTGACATTTTCTCTGACAAAATCTCTACTCAAGGATATTCTCTTTAATTGAGATAAGATAATTCTCTATGATCCTCTTTCATACGTCTATATCTCTTCCCTTCCTCACACAAATAGAGATACGCACATTGAGAGACACACAAACACTCATTCTCTCCGCATTCTTTTCTTCCTCCTCAATTAAGAAGCTGACTTGAGCGTGGAAGCGATTGAATCAGGACATCCCTAACCTCTATTCTCATCCATATTTTTCTCTTGCTATGCAGCTCTTGACAGAGCCTTAGAATCTCTCAACCTCGTCCTTTGCTGCTCGTAGGTATCACCTTAACCATCAACTTGGCCAAATAATCGATAATTCATCCAAAAGACGATCTTAAACCATCTCTAACGGGTGCCCTTTTACACCAAAATGGTGTAAAAGTGGCACCATTTCTCTCCAATGGATACACCAAAATGGTGTCCAAAATGATGTACATGAACAGTGCAGCACCATTTTGGTGCTACACTGTTCACTTGCACCAAAATGGTGCAAGTGTAATATTAATTAATTAATTAATATAAAAATATTTTTAAATGCTAAAAATACTATAAATATTAATGCATTAAGTAGAATAAATTAATGTATTAAATATCACATGCACAAAAATATTTTTAAATATTATAAATTAATATTATTTAATTTAATTGAATTAATTTTGTAAATTTTATATATTATAAATTTATATTAGTTATTAACTTAAATAAGTAATATGTAAAATATTTATTATATTGCTAAGTTTATAAATATTTTAAAATTTATAATATTGGTAATTTCATAACAAACACATATTTAAAATTTTAAAAATTATGATCATAATAAAAATATTTAACAAATTAATATATATGTTGAAATTAATATATATTATAAGATGAAAAAATAGAATATTTTAAGGAATATATTTTTTTTTAGTGTAGGAAATGGTGTCTCTTGGTTGGAGTTAAAAAAAATTTGATGTTGAAATGACACCAAATTAGTGTTGAAAGAGCACCAAAATAAATTTTATGATTGGAGATGATCTTACAAGAACATGTTCTTTGCAAGAACAGCATCACTTTTTTAAGTAAAAAATTATTTGGATAACAGTGATTGCATGCCATCCGAGTTTAAGAAATTAGAATTAAAGTGTGTTAAAAGTTTGCCGTTACTATCCCTCTTTATTATTAGATCGTTACATATAGACTCATATATGTTTTTTAAAATTGTTCTTAAATAATTATTAAAAAAGATCGTACCATAGACGTCTACAGGACAATCCAAATATTCCGGACACGAATCTCGATGTACAAAATCCATATTTTTTTACCACAAGGAAACGCAAAATATATCACATCACATCAAAACAGGACAGAACAGGACAGGACAGGACAGGACAGGACAGGACGCGAGAAGGATTAATCCTCGACGTAGATATGAACATCCAGGTCGAGCTTTCCATCTTGACCGTAGAAGTAACCGGGGACGACGAGGGAGACTGGTTTGCCAAATAATCCCTTCCATTGTTCGACTGGTGCCTTCTTGAGCGAAAGTTCCATTCCCTTGTTCGACCTCGCTGCCAGCTTGCTGAATATCTTCTTGGAATGACGAGATTGGCTGCAACATACCACTGAGAAGTTATGATCCGAACAATATTCCTTAGAATTAAGCAGCACGAAGTGGACGCCGTCGTCGCTCGCTTTGAGCACCAGCAATGGCTCCGCCGGGCCCATGGAGACTCGCAGCGGGACCTCGTAGCTGAAGTTGTGGACCGTAAAGCGGTGCTCCGCCGTGAGGTGCTGTACC
>NW_027434922.1:0-1952 GCF_044706935.1 Curcuma longa
AACGGGTGTAGAGGTCTCAACTTACTCCATTGTGTCTTCAACATCAAGTACTGAGGAAGGAGGTTGCACGGCGGCTGGGGTGAGAGATATATGATAAGCCCACAAATGATGTCACGAATGAGCTTCAAATTAGAATTTATAATCGAAAACCCTTAACTCACAAGTAAATGTAATACAGGGGCTATGAGTCGTATTTTCCAAGGATTAGTAAAGAATTGTATCAATCAAGCTCAGTTGTCGTTCTATTTTTGGGTTTTTCTATATAAAATGGGGTTTTGATGTTTTTCAATGAAATGTAAATCAAATTCAAGATGAATTGGAATGCAAGCATAAAAGTTTAGCAAGGGCAATGAAATCATCAATTCAAGAGAATGCAATTCATGAAACAAAGAAAGAAAGAAATTATGCTAAAGCAATGTACTCTAACTAGCAAATTGATAGGTTCTAGTGAATTCAAATATCAAAAAACCTACAATAAAATGGAATCAATTCCTTTCCATAGAATTTGAATCAATTTCAAGAAATCAATGCAAGAAACTGAACTGTCCAGAAATCAGATTTCAACTTCAAGAATTTAGAAATAGATGTTATGAACTTCAAACGATCAGTAATTATGAATGAATTATGTGCATACTTTGAAATAAAAAACAATTTAATTCATGAATCAAACATGCACATGATTAAACCTCCAAACAGATCTGGTAACAGAAACTCAGAATTTTAACACACCAACACTTAAACTCAACTCTGATACACAACTTTCATTCCTGATACAGAACAGTAAGAAGCTGGAACTTTGGCAAATGCAGAATCAAATGCAGAATCAGAAAAGAATTGCAGCAAAGAGATCACTGAAACAAACAAAAATAAGCAACACAAGATGATGTTTAAACCAAACAAATGAATCCAAGAATCGTGGAACATATCATATCGAAACAGAATTTAGAAGTTAACTATCAGAAACAGAAAAATACAGAACAAAGAAATCAGAAATAAACTCAGCTTCCCTTCCAGATCAATCAACAACTTGTTGTCACACAAGATCTGATAAGATCAGAAATCCCAAAAGTTAACCATTCAGCTTGGCTCAGCTTGATCTGGATCGGATCAAATTAGCGCACAGAAACCCTCCGTGAAACACAGACAGATCCGATTCAAAATTCTGAAAATCAAACCGAAATTCTTCAAATCGCTTATGAATCTATGCTCATGAAGCTTCAAGAACCTTCGAAGGACCCCTCCGAATGCATTTGATCGCTCCAATTGATTTAAATTTGAGAATCTCAGCTGCGACAACCAGCGGGTTAAAAACTCTGGCGAAACCCTCGCCAGTCGATTCCAACCTCAATTAATTTCTGAACCTCGCTTGTAGTCACCTTCTAAGGTCTGAAGATTGATTTGGAAGAAGAAATCTAGAGTTGGCCGCGCGAGAAAGCGAAGAAAACTGCGAAAGAAGTAACAGGGAAGACGAAGCTACAGTGTCCGCGATCCCGGTGCTACAGTGAAGTTTCTCGTTATAACTGGGATTCAAATTTCACTGTTCTGAACCGGGTTCAGCTGCGGTTTAAGCGCCGGTTCAACTTGATTAAAGCTGGTTCAGTCTTGATTCCATCTGGTTCAGCTCCAATTCGACTCCGGTTCGAGTCAAATTCACATGGGTTCAGTCCAAATCAAACTTGGGTCTTGATTCATGAAGTTGGATCCATCAATTTGGTCAAACTTGGCTCAATTTAACTCGATCTCAATTTAGGTTCCATCTTGGTTCAACTCGAGTCCTATAAAAATCAAATCCAATTGATGTAAAATTAACCATCAAATTGCAGAAATTATAATTGACCATCAAATTGTGCAACATATTACAAATATACTAAAATCAATTCATTAAACCACTTATTTTTCATGCAAAATCCCAAAATGAAGCGATAAAGTGCATAACAAACTCAACTCATCAA